>NW_027105978.1:364406-376865 GCF_000696795.3 Halyomorpha halys
TTTTCAATAAAGGAGGTCAGAAAAAAAATTGTTTAATAAAAAAAAGTTACATTAGTACCCACTAGAGATGCATATACTCAGGTATATATTATTATTGTTATACATATATTTTCAATAAAGGAGGTCAGAAAAAAAATTGTTTAATGGTAAATGGAAAATAATAATTCAACTGGCATAAGCCACTACAACACCACCTGGACCCTGCACATCACCTTAAAATGCCACAAGGTAATCGAAGGAATTACAAAATACCAAATATACAAATACCTATATAGTATGTATTCAAGTACTTATTGCGTCAGGGGGGGGGGGGTTTAATGGACCCCCCGGTCAATTGTAACCCCTGCCTTCAGCGGACCAAGCCCAACCCCTTATAATGTGTTGGCAAAGGAAGGGCACTAAATAGGTACGTATATATATGTATTTTTTAAAAATCTGTTTAATATAAGAGGTAAGAAAAAAAAGATTAATGGAAGGTGGGACCAGGAGGTAATATTAGCTCTAATTGTTTTTGGAGCTGAATTTGTATAAAGCGTAATGAATGAATAAATATAATCTTATTTAAAACCCTTACCCATATGTGTAATCAAAAATCTACTTTGAATAAAGTTTGTTTTCAATAATAACAATTATGTTGAATAATGCAATTTCCTTTATCTCTCGAAAGATGTCAGAGAATGAAGGTCAACCACTACTAATATATAGCTAAATGAAGAAACAAGTACTACATGTGCATTTCGACATCCATCATTACAGCTTTGGCTCATTTCAAAAGCTCTAGGCACATGCTGGATGTCGTCAGCAAAAATAGACACACCCAAGAACGTCTATTAGTCATGCAGTTAAATTCAAATGGTACAAACTTACACCAATGAAATTTTTTTTTAAAAAAAAGTAAACTAATACACACCTAAAACGCAGAATAAAAGTATTAGAAAGAATTATTATAAATGTCAAGGGCGTACTCAGGATCAAAACTAGGGGGGGGGGGCAAACCATAGCCAATGAGGTTGTGACCTTTCAGCACGAAAATGGCGAATGAAACCAAAATTTTAAGAAAATTATAATTGTTGCAGTGCTGTTACCATTAGTTATTACAATTATTTGTTTGAAAAAAAAAATTATCAAACCCTCTGGGTACGCCCATGATAAATGTATGCAATGATTAATCATACATGCTAGAGTCTTCAACGTGCTAACCAACTAGGATTTTATATCATGACGTATATGGTTGGTGATAATTTTGTACTATGCAATTATTTTGTTTTTCAATTTTTGGAATATTAGGATATATACATTTTAAGAAAAGTTAATTTCTTGCCGAGAAAAAGAAAAAGCTTACAGGCTCCATTATTTTCTGTTCTATCTTTTCCTAAATCAATCTCCGATGACATTAAGCCCCTACAGAGACGAAAACGATTCCTTCCGGTTTTCTCCCCCACTATATTCTGAGGTCTTTGATCCTGTATTCAGAAGATAATCAAGGACAGCTTCCAACGATTTTTTACCCTTTAAATTGTTTTATTTAATCAGATTTTTTCCCGCAAAAAATTATTATATTTTAGATAATCATAAAAAAATATTATAAATTAAATAATAGCAACATATAAAACTATTTAAAAAAAATAAGACAATACAACCGTGTAACCATATTTTTGCTTAAGACTTGGAAATTATTTTGAATTACACTTTTGAAGTTTAAGATTAGTAATGTTGTACAAACTGGTGAGAAACCATTTAGTGTCCTTTGTTCAAATTTAAATTACAGGTTCACCATTAATTGGAATGGTAATAACACTTTTGATTCAGTTTTATTGGTAGATGGTTATTTACACTAAATTAAAACAATATGGCTTTTTTTCAGTTGATAACAGATGGATTAACGATTGTATATTGCATTTTAATTTATTGCTTTTGGCTTTTAGGGATAACAAAAGAGACAGTCAGTTCAATAACTATGCAGTGTTATTTTAATGTTTGATTTTACTTGATTTAACCAGGATCCATTGGAAATAAAAGCTAATTGAAATTGAGGTATGTGAAAAATGTAGCTAATTTGTACTCATTACACTTTGTATAATATTGGAATGAGTTTCCCATTAAAATGGTATAGTAAAATGAATCTTTAATATCATAAGTATATATAATTTGTTTTCATTTTAACTTAGAGTTATTTTCATAATTAACATTTTCTTAAATCCTAATATGTCTGTTCCGAAATGAATTTTTGATTATAGCATAAGTTATTGATTGTTTATTCATTGATTATTTATACTAATAAATTATTGATTAAAGAAAATTAATATTAAGTTTAAAACCTTAGCCAATAATTAAATTTGTTGGCAAAAAGCTGGTCAACTATTTGAATATCTAATTTAATGTATAAAATATTTCTGATTTGTTTATTATTGATAAACCAATTATTATGTTTAATGAAAATCTTACCAGAACTCTGGGGAATGATAAGAAATAGTTCATTGGATGTTTAAGAAACTTTTACTTTACCAGTTGTAGTATCCAGTGAATAGCAGCTTATTGATTTTTTTTTGAGCGATTTTCATCAAAAGTTAATCAAATGTTTTGAAATGATCTCAAAAAGTATTGAGGTTTTCATATTCCTGGGTTATCAAATAGGTAATGATGATGATACTGATCGATTTTTACAGGCTAACAGATAAAATAACTTTACATATTGCTTTGATAATTTGATGTTAATGTTATATGAAAATTAATATTTGATTTTAATAGGATTTCCACAAAATTAATTCATGTGATGTAGACAAAGTCAATATTATTTATCTTACTAGTTTTGATTAACCTTAATTTGAATATTTTTATGTCCGTAGTTGATTTATATGCAGATTTGCACTAGTTTTATAAGTTCTGCTTTATTTTATAGAAAAAATTCTTCTCCAACAAAATTTAAGTGTTAAGATGAAGTTTCTAGATAGTAAACAATCTTCTAACAAGATTGAAATAAAATTTCAGGAGTTGCACTATTGGTAAAACTGGGCTAATCTCTTTTTTGACATATAGTAAATTAAATTAGGCATTTCCACAGTTACTGTTTTAAGTAAATATTTAAATTTTATGCCATTGTGCTTTGACATCTTGAAGCTTGCATTTTTCATCATTAATATTGTACTTGGATTGTCTATTAATGAATTTTCATTAATATTTTCACAAATTAATTCTTTAAATAATGATAGAAAAAACAATGAATCCTTAATGCCTTTAGATAATGCCATAAATTAATTGTATTCTGTACTCAGACACCATAGGGTGAGTTATTGTACCTTACAGAAATGGTCCACTTTCAAAACTTAGATTAAATGTAAAAGTTCTCTGAGGCGTCTGAAAAGAAGATGGCCTCGAGACCTTATATTGTAAAAATGTTTTTAGAGTGCTACCAACGGCTAGTTTCTCTACATGCTTGTACTATACCATTATGATTTCCTCAAATTTACTTGATGTATTTGTGTACAGTTGTAAATATCAATAAATAAATTTAAAAAAAAATGTAAAAGTACTTCATCTAGGTATGGTCTGCATCGGATTATTTTTTCCGAAGTAAAGTTTTTTGACTTCTTGTAATAGATACATTAATTAGATAGGTAAAAAGGTTTTATCATGAACTACTTCGATTTCTCTCAATTACATTCTGCTGATTTGACTACTCTACAATTTTCCACATTATATTGTTTCAAAAAATTTGACAAATACAAGCTTTTATCAAAAACTTCTTTTTAATAATCTCATAATCAACAAACTTTTTGGGACCTTCTTTAGATTTTATGAAAAAATCAGTTTTTAATTTTAAAATAAAATAATTAAAAGCTAAATGTGGTGAAACCAATGGTTGAAAAATGGCTTTCATGTTCCACAATGTTAAGGAATAAGTAGTTGTGATAACTAGACTCTGACTCGTACATTACCGCCTAACCCATGACTAAGAACCACCTAATGGTTAAGAAATCTGCACTAAAGTGTCAGAATCAGCAAACAGTTTAAACTATTAGACATATTATTGAAGAGAGTCCCAAGTACACACAGGAAATGTCGAATTTTGTGGTTCCATGGTCTCTTGCACAGGCCCTAAGCAACTATCAAAACAACTCCAAAATTATAAAATTCTTACAAACGACAAGAATTTACAAATTAATATAATATTTTTCCTCCAAGTTTGAATAAACAGCAACTGGGTGATGATAACCACAAGAAGTTTTTTGCCCTATAATCAAAATAATAAATAAAAATAAAAATAAATTAATTAATAACTTCATCCTTTTTAGAAGATAATAATCTGTTATCAACTAGACTTGCAAAGAATAGGACTGTGTCTTTTTTTTCTTCTTTGAAACTGATTTTTATTTATTTATTTATTTTTTTTTTTATTGGTTCATTCTATGTTTGACCAGAAGTTGAACGAATCTCTAATTCTAAACAGCTGGAGCCTATTTTAAACCATATGTTGTATTTTTTTAGTTTACATATTAGCCTTACTTTATTAGTCTATTCTTCGGTTAAACAGGTATATATTTAATATTGTCTCGAATAAATGATGCCTTTATATTAAACTGTTTGATCTTCAAACTTTTAAAATGACTGTAGCTTAAGAATCTTAGCATACTCACTTACATTACTGGATAAAACGCTTCTTCAATCGCTTGCAGCACAGGACACTTATACAAATCTTGTTGTTGCTTTTACCTTAAAAATATCCAGCTACTGGACAATAGCTTAATACTTTTAACTTTAATTTTTAGAAATTCAATAAAATAATTCTTCTTTTCTTCAATTGTTCTCTTCCACGAATCTTAATCTTGTCCAAGTTTTGCTTCTTAATACGTCAAATAATAAAAATTCTGCATTTTATAAAAATTAGCTCTTCTTTTTTTCCCTTTACCTTAATTATTATTTTCTGTTTTGTCATTATTAACTTCCTAATGGTCTCCTGTTCCATGGTCCAGTTCCATTTATGAGTCTTCAAATATTGCTCATCATCCAGCATATTTAACAACCCTTTGTTATTATGTAGTCCTGTCCTACTGAACTTTCACATTCTCATGAGAAGACTCTTTTATTATTTCTGGTGTATTTTCATATTTGGTAATATTTTTCTTCAAATGAGTATTCAAAAAAATTTAGAGAAAATGTTATATATTGTTTTCCTAAAATGTAACCGTGTGGTATTTCACCCATTTCATCAATTTTTTTAAATAATCTAATTGTTTGACAAAAATTTTAAAAGCATCCAATTTCCTCATATTTTGAGATTTCCATTCCATTTTTCAGGAAGAGTTTTTATCAGACTATAACTGGAGGACTTCTATTATTTTATATGCAGTCTATATATATTTTTCTACGTTTGGATCAAAGAATTAGGATCTTAATTTTTATTAAAGTTCTATTTGAGTGTTGTTTCTCCATTAATCAGAGGTTAATAAGACTTTAGCACATCCTGAATGATCTCTTTCTTTTGGCACCAATTGTTAAAGTTATTGTTCAGAAAATTTCTCCTATTATCATACTTTATTATATCCTTATTTCTTTCCCACTTCACTTCTTCATAGAAAATATTATAAAAATAAACGATTTTTATGTTTTGTGAACTACACTGAAATTTAGCCCATGTTATATACTAAAAAATGAAAGCTAAGGTAGGGCTTTACTTATGAGTATTTAGAGACAATTTTAAGAGCAATATTAGAATTTCAGACATAAATAGCTGTTTAAAGAACAAATAATAAGTAATTCCTGTTTGATATTATTATTACTTGCTTTGTTAATAAGGTATTTTTATGATGGAAGTTAATTTGAAAGTAATGTAATGCTAATAAGTGGTACAATATAAATTAATGTAAGAAAAAAGGAATACATTGGAAACATAGATATGAAATACAAGAATATAAAGATAAATTTTTCAAAAAAGAATATTATGAACCTCAGTCTCTCTCTGATGTTAGTTTGAAAGTGAAACCAGTAAAATGCTATTAGCTGACAAAAGGACTCTACAATAAAATGAGCTTCCCAACGCTTCAACATTATTTATTATACTTTCTGAATCTCTGTTATAATAATTCGTTTTATGGAATATTCTAGATATAATTTTTTTTTTATCATAAAAGTTCATCAGTACTTTCTAGGGAGATGTTGTGAACTTATAATAGTAATATATTTATTTGTTTTTGGGGCATCCCCAAAGTTGAGTTAGCAAATTTAGTAAATGTTATACAGACAGATGTAGATTCAAATATTTAACAAGAATTTTATGTAAAATTTATTAATATAGACTAATAATAACATTGCAGCTTTATTTATTTTTTAACTATCAAAAATATTATATTTAGCATAAGATAGCAACCACATAGTTAAAATTAATAAGCAGAGTACAAGTATCAAGATCTAAGTTCGAGGTTTTGGGTTATACATATAAATAACAATTTATTTTGTAAAAATAATTTGGACTAATAGTATTCAATTTTGATGTATATTAGGTTCTGTTTTCTTGGTACACATAAAACTTGGGGCCAAACTTTGGACAAGGCTTTTGGGGGTCCAATGTATGTTTGTGTGATCCAACATTTAGGGTCATAGCATATCTTCTGGGAAAGCCTTAATTGAGCAATAGTTCTCTGATATATCATAAGGGAGAAATGTCCTCTTTAATGTAGCTTTGTCCAGAGGCTGCGACCATTCTAATGAGTGATCTTTACTCTTGATGAATTCCCGATAGACTTCCAAGGTCTCTCTTGATTTGATTGGAATACTGACCAGATCATCAAATCAATATTGGATTAAACATTTTGAAGCTTGAAATATTATATATTTCCTGAGCTGCATTAAACAATTATATTGTAAGCTCAATCAGTTATTATGATTCAGTTGCCTTAACTTTAGAAAGAAAATTGCTTGGTATTCCGAGAATGATCCATGTTGAATTTTTTTTACTAACCAGATCACTATATGTTTTAAAATAATATATTTTAGACATGAATGGATGTCATTTAAAAAGTAGTAGTAGCTTGCAGTATGTGGCTTGTAAGTTTTCCAATTCTTCAATGTGGATATGACAAATAGGCACAATATAGTAGATAGAGCTTGATATGATTGACTTATATAACTTCTTCCTGACAACCTTGTGCTAAGGGAATGTCCTATCCAATAAAGGTCTATTATGTTGTGATTATTGCTTATTGAAAACATTTACCAATGATGGGTAACTACATGTGCATGTCGACCAAATATTATTATTTATAATGAACTACTTTTATGATATTTACTTTGTCATATACATTGAATATGATAACACTCGGTTTAGGATGAAGATTAATATTATAGTTTGGGTAGGCATAGATACAACTTATAGTGATATAGTTATGAGCTGTGTTACTTCAAGTACTTCAGCCTCAATCAATGTTCTTGTATTAATCAAGTTTTTCCTAAGAAACTAGAATACAAAAGAAGATATATAGAGAAAATAATTCACAGTGAATAGGATTATTATGAAGCTATGCTTATTTAATAAAAGACAGTTTTAGTTGACAGTTACCAGAGGACAACGATAGAGCCTCCTTTCTAGTAGGCTATATAAATATAGTTTATCGAGCTTGAGTCATGTTATTTAAAGTATATAATCAACCACCTGATCCTTGTTTTTGTATTGATTAACCCTTTGAGATATAGGATACGTAACCAAAAAGAAATATAGAAATAAGGATTCTCTATGAATAGAAGTATTGTAAAGCTTATTTAATAACAGACAATTTCTGTGTCGGAAGATGATAACAGAACCTCCTAATAAAAATAACTACATGATGCCAAAGAGAGGTCCAACTCAGTGTCAACTTAGTACTACCGCTCCCACTCCCACAATCATGAATAGATTTTAAGAGTGTACTTGGTACAAGAAAAAGATGAAAAAGTGTGGTATACATTATCTGTTCTGTAGTGCCTTGAGCATCAATGTCACTTATGGATTCATTAGAAACATTAAGATGTTTTTACTAATTTGAATTTGGGCGTTTTTGTGTAGTATGTTTATTATTATATCAACTTAGTTTGATATGATTTTCAAAATGAAAATATAATTTTTATTTCATTAATTTTATATTATTTGTTTTTACTTTTCTTTCTAGTTTTGTAATGGTTTATTAAAAGATTAATGAATCAGTTATTTTAACTAGTTATGAAGGAAAGTATAGCAATCAACAGTTTTTTTGTAATCAACTGAAATATTAAGTTATATAGATAATTAGAGTGGGTTCTGGAGCTCTCCGGGGTCAACCTAGCCTCATAAAATGATTCTGGCTAAATCACTTCCTTGCACAACTGTTGGTCTTGTAACAGTACTTTCTTACAAAGTAATGCACTTCTGACCCTTTATGGGTTGTATTGGCATAGATTTATTTTATTGTTTTTTTAATTGATAAAAAAAAGAACCCTGCAGCTTTTCTGGCTATTTTATGGTGAAACCAGGATTTAATTAATGAATACTGCATTCTTTAAATCAGTTCAAACAGTTTTTATGTTTTGTTTTTTTTATTATTTTTTCATTCAATCCATTCTGGAAACAACTTCTGATAAAGCAACAAATACAACAAGAAGTCTAAGTAGCAATGATTAGATTGTATAAGGTGTATCATTACATCCTGTTTAAGATTGCAGAGATTAGATTTTTACATCTTTGTGTGAAGAAATCAATGCTTCTTGCAGGAATCTCTCAGAGTATGTTCAGCCATACACAGTTCGACCTAGTTGATAAGACTAAACTACTAAAAGAAAGAAAGGCAGTAGTATTATCAGACAGATCAAATATGATAAATAATTGGCTTATACCTTTCAATCAAACTGGTATAGTGTCTTTAGTGTTAGTAAAATTGAGACAAAGTATGTATAAAATTGTGGAGATGCCGTGGAGAGGATGATTAGAGAAAATACATAGGGAGAATATGATGAGGTGATTTTGGAGGAAGAGGTGGAAGCAGCAGTGGAGAGATTAAGACTCGGGAAAGCAGCAGAAAGAAATGGAATCATTCCTGAATTCATCAAATATGGTCGAACAGAATTATTGAAAGCATTGCAGTGCCTTTTTCAGAAGTTACTTACTGAAAAAGCTATCCCTAAGGAATGGGAGTACAACATAATTGTCCCGATTCACTAAAAGGGCATAGCTAACGAATATGAGAACTATAGACATATCAGTCTATCCCAGGTTGTGTACAAGCTCTATACTTCAATAGCAGAAAAGAAGCTGAGAGAGCTAGTGGAGGACAACTTAGAAGAGGAACAGGCTGGTTTCAGGCCTCAACACTAGACCCAGGATCATATATTTTCTCTCAGAACAATCATTGATAAACCATGGGAACGAGTAAAGAGTATCTTCTCAGCATTTATAGATCTAAAGGCTGCCTTTGATTCAGTCCCAAGACAAGAACTGCGGAATGCTCTTTTTGGAAAAAACAACCTGCAAGGATTGATAGAAGCTATAAAGTCGAACTATCACAATTCCAAGGGAATAGTAAGGATAAATGGAAGAGTCCAATACCTTTGCAATTGAGAAAGCAGTAAAGCAAGGATATCTCTAAACTATCGTTTGAGCCCCTCCTATTCATCATTTATATGGATGAAATCCTGAAAATGTGCAATCGGAGGACAGCCCATACTACTAGTGGCAAAAGGAATATGAGGACAATACTGGCCCAGGTAATGGTACTTGCGGATGACATTGCCCTTACAGCAGATACTAAAGAGAACCTACAATAAGCTGTAACTAAATGGGAAGCTGAGCTGGAAAGAAAGGGAATGACCATCAATGTCAGGAAAAGCAAAATAATGTATATAGGCCAGGAACAGGAAAATATTAAAATACTTGCAAAGTTGAACCAATAGAAATAGAGGATGAATACACCTACCTAGGAACAGTTATCAGCAGAAATGGGAAGATAGACCAAGAGGTATTCAATAGGATAAAGGCAAATGCAAAATACTACCACCTCTGCAACACAGTTATAAGTAAGAGGGAGGTAGAGAAGAATGTTAAAGTACATATCTTCAGGGCTGTATACCTACCTACCCTCTTTTACGGAAGTGAAAGCTGGGTACCACTAGATAAGCACCTAAACAGAGTTACTGCAATGGAAATGAGATACCTATGGAGAGTATCAGGCCGAAGTAGGAGGGATTGCATATGTAATGAGAGGATAAGACAGGGTGTTGGAACTATCTCTGGAATCCTCTAAAAAGGATACCATTGAAAAGAGACAACTCAGATGGTTTGGAAATCTCTGTTGAATGAGTGAATATAAGGACCCAAGAAAATATTTTGAGGCCAGACCAACAGGAAAAAACCAGTGTGGGAAAGAGAAAAGGGAAAAGCTGGGATACCATGAGGGTGCTGGTTCGGGATCGAGACGCTTGGTTTGCTTGGACAGAGGCACCTCCAGGCTGAAAGGCACTAAGGAGGAAGAGGAAGAAGAAGAAGCATTTTGAAAAATATTTATGAAGTACAATAGCTGTATTTTTATTTCATAAGATTTCTTTGATTAAGATCTTTCATTAAACTTTTATATAAAAAAAAAAAAAAAAAAAACTTTGGCAGCGTAATACTACCCCAAGACACAGGCAAACTCTACTTAGACTCTATTTTTCATAAAATCAGAATGTTAAACCATTTTTGATGAAACTTAATTCATTATTGAAAAATGCTAGATTCTCATTGCTATTCATTGGTTATTTGCTAAAAATAAAAAAGCCAAATGTTCATTTGGAATTTTACAAGAAACTTTCAATTTGAAAGAATTTTCAATTACTTTATTAATTTTCTGATAACATAAAAAATTTTATACAGGTTGCGAAAACTTTGGAGCAGTAAATTTAATGACTAAATTTCAATTATTATTAATAACATTTCCTTATAGTGTTTTATGCTAGTGTAAGGAGGGTTGCCAACATGAATTCTTAGAAGTTCTTGAGTAGATAACAAATTCTGAGTTATCTGAATTTTGCTAGTTAATTTTTTATTTTCTCCTTCTATTTATTGGGATATTTAGCATGCTTGCAAGTATCCACCTTTAAATTACAAATGCTTTCTTGATGCAGATCAAGAGTAGTATGGGTGCCTATTCAGAAAAATAAGAGGAATGTTTATTTTTAAAAAAATATGAACTTTAGAGGGTAACAGGAGCAGTATTTTGAGAACATGATGGGAGATTAGGCTTGGGCTTTAATATGACAAAAAGAATATTGTGGAACCTGTTTATGAAATCTTTTACATGAGTAGTTTATTATTATTAATAAAAGGGATATGAATTGTTTTGACAGTAAATATTTGAGGACATACATCATTTTTCTTAAAATCCAAAAGTACCTGCTAAAACTATTTTTTCTTTTTTAAGTTACATGTCAAAAATAAAAATGAGACATACCAGACCCAGGATCGAAATTCGTGTGATAAGGAGTTATTCAATAATCAATTTTTATCGCAGTTGAACCTTTTGAAGGGATTGATAATAGATTTAATCTAAACGTTATGGAATGTTTTATTACTTTTTCTATATCTTCATTTTATTTTTCCTAACTATAAAATGAAATTTCTCAGTACAGATATCTAAATGTGGTGTATAAACTTTTTGAGCTGAAGTATTATTTAGCTATATTTGGAACTCGAGTGAAACGTGCGAGGGATTTGTCGGGAAAAACTTTCAATGTAATTCTGAAGTAGGTCAATAAAAACAATATAACCCTAACCCACTTTATTTTGTTTGAGTTATATCTTTCTAAACATGTCCTCTCTATATTTATTAATAATTAAAATCGTGATATTATATAAATTAATGCTTTTAAGTTTGTTATTAATTTTTCACATTTGAGAATAATGAAAGTAATCTAAGATAGAATTTTTTTTTTCCACAATAATTTCATTTGATCCCACTGTACTCCACTGACTATTAGGAGTATGACTCCCTTCCTGGTAATTTCTAACATACGGGCGGGAGGGGAGGGAGTATCTACTAGTAACAAACCTATTCTAACCATGGCGGGAGTCAAGGTCAAGTTTTATATAAAAATCAACAGTTCCAGGCCGGACTCGAACCGGCGCTGCTGCAGTCAAAGTTAACACTCTAACTCACGCTAAAAACAGCCTTAGCACTTCTATTTAAAGAAACAGTAGAGAGGTTTTCGACACGGCGTTAAAATGGCATAATCCGCAATGTTCTTGTAAATAAATTATTATTTTTGTATATAAATATGAAGTATTACCATAATTGAATGTATGGTACTCAATTTAGATTAGTACTACCATTAAGGAAATACAAGGAAATCGAGTAAACACCGTCTAGAGACGAAACACACTATATTAAAAAATATTACAAATTGTAATCTTGTATCGAACAAGAGTACAATATTACAAATTGTAATCTTGTATCGAACAAGAGTACAATATTACAAATTGTAATC
>NW_027105978.1:376915-393775 GCF_000696795.3 Halyomorpha halys
AATATTACAAATTGTAATCTTGTATCGAACAAGAGTACAATATTACAAATTGTAATCTTGTATCGAACAAGAGTACAATATTACAAATTGTAATCTTGTATCGAACAAGATTACAATAGATGGTTGGTATCGATGTAGAAGATAATCGATAGATCAATATATAAGTCTCCCACGCTAATTTTATAGTAACGAAATGAACAATTTGTTTAAATTTGTATAGGCAATCATAAAGTAAAAAGGTATTTAATCATTTGATGCATCTTCCAGTTTGAAGGAACATTCATGCAGCCGTGTAGGTTGTCTGCGTTCCCTTCCTGATCCCCTTAGAATAGGTTGGAGCTGGACTCCGGATTGGTGTTGGGATTCTGGCATTGACTCTGGATGATTTGAGTTTTGTTCCTGTGGTGGTCGGCTCTCTGGTTCATGAACATTACTTAGTGATGGAGCCTATGTCACTGTTTTCTTGGGTGTCGTATCAATAGCAACAAACAGCAGTTGGTTGATATGTATCTTTATAGTAAATCCATTTTTGTCGAGTTTCACAATGTAGTGGAGTTTTCCAAGCTTATGGACTATCGTTCCGTGTCTCCACTTTGGCTTAGCAGTGGGAGGGTACCATCTTTCTTGTATCCAATCTCCCGATCACGTTAAGTTGGCGTGTTACAGGGATATGTTGAATGAGGATGGTGTACAAATTTGTGGGGCGGATGCAGAAGGTCAAGTTTAATACGTAATCGTCGTTTTAAATATAATTGTGCTGGAGATAAGCCTGACGAGAGCGAGTAGATCTATATCTTATCAAGATATCTTGGAATTCCTTTGGGGAGGTAGTTTTGATGAAGTCATTGCTTGTGATTTTCGTTTGAAAGTTTGGACATTACGTTCTGCTAATCCATTGGTAGCAAGGTGGCCTGGTGTAATAAACTTTTGGACGATGCCCTGATCTGTGCAGAATTTTGTGAATGTTTCACTTTTAAAAATAGTTGCATTGTCAGAAACCAGTATCTTCGGCAATCTATAGGGTGTTTTTTTAAGCCCGATAGAACTTGAAATTGTAAAAAATAACACAAAAAATTAAATTGTAATCAAAATTTTCAATACGTGACATTAACATTTGAAAATGATTTCGGGCATATGGGCACCGCGGCTGTTCTTGACGAAGCGCATTCTGGACGTCCAATTTTGGGCCACTTTTTCGAGCACTGCTGGCCGTATGTCACGAATAACACGAACAATGCTGGCCTCCAAGGCGTCAATGGTTGCTGGTTTATCAGCATAAACCAGTGACTTCACGTAGCCCCACAGGAAATAATCGAGAGGTGTCAAATCGCACGACCTTGGAGGCCAATTGACAGGTCCATTTCTCGAAATCAACTTATCGCCAAATTTTGATTTCAATAAGTCGATGGTTGCGTTCGCCGTATGGCACGTAGCGCCATCCTGTTGAAACCACATCTCCTCCGGATCAATGTCATCCATATTTTCAAACAAAAAATCATTGATCATGGTGCGGTAACGATCTCCATTGACCGTAACGCGAGCTCCGGCCTCACTTTTGAAGAAATAAGGTCCGATGATGCCACCAGCGTGAAAACCGCACCAAACGGTGCATTTTTCTGGATGTAATGGAGTCTGTAGGGTCTCTTGTGGATTGGTCTCACTCCATATGCGGCAATTTTGCTTATTAACAAACCCGTTAAGCCAAAAATGCGCCTCATCGCTGAACACAATTTTGCGATAAAACAACGGGTCAGTTGCCAACTGCTCTAGAGCCCAATCGGCGAAAGAACGACGCATATAATGGTCTCGTGGCTTCAATTCCTGCACCAGCTGGATCTTATACGGGTGTAGGCCGAGATCTTTGCGCAAAATTTTCCACGTAGTGGACGGACAGAGCCCCAATTCCTGCGACCGACGACGAATCGATAAATTTGGATCTTCTTCCACACTTTCGTTTACAGCGGCGATATTCTCTTCAGTACGCACATTCCTTCGACGTGCTGGTGTTATTGCATCCTCTAGAGAGTATGTGGTACGAAATCTATCCACAGTTCGACGAATGGCTTGTTCAGATGGACGATTATGTACGCCATACAAATGACGAAGTCGTCTATAAGTTGCGCGAATCGACGACTGATTTTCAAAGTAAATTTGGATAATTTCGTAGCGTTGTTCAAGCGTGAGTCTATTCATGATGATTTGTCAGAGTATACTGAAACAAATAAAAAAAAAATTTGGATTACAATTTAATTTTTTGTGTTACTTTTTACAATTTAAAGTTCTATCTAGCTTAAAAAAACACCTTTTATTAGTTGAGAATATATCTTGAAGATATTGAATTGTTGACTCTGATGTAGGTGCATTTCTTGGAGTAGCAACTTCCAACCATCTGGATTTAACATCAACTACTATAAAAGTGATGATCTTGAAATGGGCAGGCGTAGACCATGTGAACCCTTTCAAAGTTTTCTGAGGGTTCTTCGCAGGGATGGATGGGTTCATCAAATTCATTTTGAAGGTAATATTCAGAATCATAGTTTTTACCATTCAAGAGATCTGATTTTAGTGTTAATAAACATTCAACACGTGAAGTCTCCTGGGCGAGGGTTTTGTCATTTACATCTTTGTTGGAAATTCTACAGATTAGCTAATTAGAAATGAGGGAAACTTCCTCTTCCATGTTTCGTTCAATGCGAGAAATAGTTTCTTGAATGGGCGATCTTGATAAATTATCTGCATGAATATTATCTTCTGTCTTTTTATGTCAAATTTGGTAGTCGAAATTTGTGGGCCGAGTTGCCTATCGCATTAGTTTTGCAGAAGCCATAGCTCGTAGTTTGGAGTTTTTATGTAGAATGTGAGTTAGTGGACAAAAAGTTTGCACTATATACCGATAATCATCGTATCATCATTTTGCAGGGCGAAAACGATTGCCAAGGCCTCTCTCGATTTAGTTGGCTATAATTCATCTCTGTTTTGGTTAGTGCGCGAGAAGTGAAGGCAATCGACTTTTGTACACCATCTGTTGTGTGTGAGAGGATTCCCGAAACTTCTGTTGGAGAGGCATCGCAGTCTACTGTCAGCGGAAGTTCGGGATTGAATGGGGTCAAAACGCGTTCGCTTTCAATTTAATTTTCAGTTATATATATGCTGCTTCTCATTTTGCAGACCAATGGAATTTACGGTTTTGTTGATGCAAAAGTCTCAATGGATAGGTTACAATTGAGGTATCCGGTATAAATTTTGCATAGTAAGGGACCATTCCTAAGAATCTTTTGACATTATCCTGGTTTGTCGGTCTGGAGGCATTTTTGATGGCTGCTACTTTAGTTGGGTCTTTTTCGATCTTTCCATTCCCGATGACATATCCTAGGTATTACACTTTGGTTTTGAAAAATTCGCATTCCTCCTTGTTGAGGTGTAAGTTAAACTGTTGTAGTCTGTCGAGTCAAGCTATTAGATTTATGTAGCATTCTTGCGTTTTTGCGTGCATTATTATGTTGTCAAAGTACACTGTAACCCCTTTCAATCCTTCCAAAACCTTGTCCATGATGAGGTGAAAATCATTTGGAGCAGTTTTGATTCCAAATGAAAGACGATTGAAGGTGTAACTTCCTTTATGAGTTATGATCGTTCGGATTTTTGCGCTCCTAATCAACTGGAACGTGTAGGTATGCTTTTACTAAGTCCAGAGAGCAAAAATGTAAGGAATCGTTGAGTGTTGTAAGGAGGTCGTCGATTTTTGGTATAGGATAGTGTGCATCTAAAAGTTCAGGGTTCACCCCTATTTTATAGTCGACGTAGATGCGTACTGTGCCATCATGTTTAGGAATCACAACTAATGGAGATGCCCAGCTACTTTTTTGTACTTTGATTATGATGCCTTGGTTTTCGAGAGACTCAAGTTCTTGTTCTACTTTTATTTTGAGTGCATGGGGAACTGGTCTTGCTTTAAAAGCTGAGGGTTTGATGTTCTTTCTCAGTTTCAGGGATATTGTTACATTCTCTCATTTTCCAACTCGTTTTTTAAACAGCTCCAAGTACTTGTTATAGATTTCCTGCTCAGTGTTCATAGGTAATACAGAGTGTACGGAATTAGAATGCACTCTTTTGGTGTCGATATCCTGTAGGTGGATATGTAGATGCCCTATCCATGCACGGCCTAAGAGTGGGGAGAAGTTATGTGGAACCACTTAAAGTCGTTCAGTAGATTTGCTGTCCTTATATTGTACGTTTACTTCAGCAACTCCCAGGGGGCAAAGATACCAGCTGTATATGAACGGAATCTTACGTAGGTGTTCTGAAGTTGAATATTCAGGTTTAGTTTGTCGAAATTCGATTTGTTTAGAAGCGTCTGGCTAGCTCCAGAGTCTACTTCGAACTGCTGAATTTTATTATTTCTTTTGACTTGAATTAGGTATTTTTCCGTATCTTGGTCTGGGCTGCTAATTTCATAGATAGTGAATTGATCTTCGCGGAAGGTTACTTCTTCTGTGTCTACTACATTTACACCTTTCTTTTCCGACATTAGTCTTTTGAGACACACTTTCTTGACATGACTGCCATCCATTTGACAGTACTCACATTTTAGTCTCGATGGGTCGACTCGACAATTAGAAGAAGTGTGGTTATTTCGGGCACACCTTAGGCATAGACCGTTGATACCAAAATATTTCAGGTTAAGGCGGGGTTTGAAAGAGAAACTTTGTGAGGAGCTTGATTAATCTCTGTAATAACTTGAATTTATCGGATCTTTAGGGTTTGAATTATACCCACTGGTGGTCCTACTTACTATTCTGACTGTATGCCGAATTTTTATTTATATTAGTGTGGAAAAGGGGTGTCAAAATTGTGAGACCTTTCTTGTTTTTAATGAACATGCTTATATTTAAATAAATCAAGTAAAATCTCTGAAGGGGCAAACTATGGTTAGTGTGTGAAATATTATATTATTTCATAATAGACATGAGTATTGGGTGGTATCGTATATTACAATATTGGTTTATCTGTGTGTGACGTCTTCGTCGCCGCGGTCGCGTCTTCTACGCTTCCCTCGTCCAGATTCAGCAGTGGGCGAAAATTGTGAAATTATGTATCTTCGCCTGGTGTCAGAAAGACGTGTTTCTTTCTCAGTGGCTGGCCAGCGTGTCCTCGACTCTAGCGTGATGGTAGGGGGAGGTCCTAGCATCCAACTACCCTGAGGGAAACTTCAGAGGGAACCAGATGGTTCGATTGGTCCCCCTATACCCAGCTCAGACGATCGATTTGCACGTCAGAATCGCTTCGGACCTCCACCAGGGTTTCCCCTGGTTTCGTCCTGGACAGGCATAGTTCACCATCTTTCTGGTTCCAGCGTGTGCGTCCATAGTTTTCAAACTTTCCTTCAGTTACGCGTGTTAATATTGAGAACGAGATCTACTCCCAGTGGGTAAGTAGTGACAATGCCTTACTAAGAGTAAGTGGTCACAATGTCTTGCTCAACGATTTTAATACTTCAAGACTGACTGCAAGAAAAGCGATAGCAAAAATCATAACCCCACAATGGACGCTAATAAATTTGCACTGTTCATGCAAATGCAACAACAATATTCTCAAACCAAGTTGCAACAATTTTCGACTAACCAAAACCCACAACAGACTATTCAACATAATGTAAGTACGTTCGATAAAGAGAAGGAAACGGTTCAACGATATTTAGAAAGATTTGATTACTTCCTAATAATGAAAGTATATGATAAGAGCACATCAAAAACAGTTCTTATAAAATATGACCTGATTATTTCGAACTAGTAAAGCTAGCTGTAGCACCTAAAGAACTAAATACCTACGAGGACGTCGGACGTCTCTCAAGCCCTGAACGACTAGCTAACAGGAAAAAAGAATGTTCTAGTCGAGATTCATATGTTTCTTTCACTAAAGCAGGGGTCTAACCAATCGATCCAAGATTTCGTGATAAATACGCAAGTTTATCTTGACATGCAAATTCCAATGTGTATGTAAAAAATCAGTAGCCGATCTGTTGACTTATTTAAATAATAATTATATAATTAAAAAAGCCAAACATTACTATAATCAATTATATACTATAAGTAAATAGTTTTACACTCATCAATTTCATCCACATACTCTTAATTGACAGTGAGTGGTATAGGGTTGTCAGCAGTTTTATGAGCTGTCAGTTGATGCTTAAAATAGAAAATGTTCTTCAAAGGGCTGTAGTTCACACATGTCTTTTTTTTTTTATTATTGTTATAGTCCCTTGCCAATATTCATATTAATAAATTAGGAGTCCGTCAGTTCTTCAAAATTTCAGTTTGAAAAATTTATTGATGAAGACGTATAATTTAGGTTTAAAACAATACTAGACCATCCCCTGAATCATATTACGTTAGATTGCTGTCTCATGGATGCTATTGGGGCCTGCTGGATGTTTTCCAAAGCCGATGTTTTTAGATTCGGCAATGTATGTACTTATCTGAAGATGATTGTCCTTATATTAATAAAATTTTATTGAAATCATACAAACTGCCACACTCGATTTGTATTAAGACTGTAAGTAGACAATGATACCATACATACGTATTAACTAAAATAAAAAGTAAATAAATAATCATAAAAAATACTATAAAATAATTAAGTGTGAACTAAAATGGATTAAAATAAAAGTATATATACGCATCGTAATTGGAAAAAGGTGGATAACTAAGTTAAAATAATATATTATTATATTAATGGAATATTTATTTGAAACGGGGAGAGGAGACAGTTTAATCGAGCAATATTAAAAAAGCGCCTGAAATTCAAAAAAGTGAAACCATTGAAACTCCATTCCCGCCCTCCGTGGTTGATTTACTTATCTGAATTTGCAAACAGTCAATTATAGCGAGTAGGTTGGTCAATGTACGACATATCACAATCTCACAAGAAGAGATCATAACACTCAACAAAAGGCGATCTATTTCGGCTGGACCCGCCCCACAAAGATCCCAAGGGAGCGATGGTCCTATATCATTTTTGAAATATTAGCTTAAAACGGGAAGAGAGACTTAAGACGTTTAATAGAGCAATATTTAAAAAGCGCCTGATATTGGAAAACGGCCTGAATACATTATACTTATCTACATATCATGCCTATGTACACAACCAAATGTGGATGACATGACAGTGCTCCAGGATCTCAGCGCTATTACCCCAGCCACGTGACAGGTATTTATCAAAGCAGTGGAGGCTGGGTTAGGGTCTGTTTACTATAGGTCTCCGGGCCTCTTTTGTCCATTTACAGACAAAATTCACCCTGCACTGGACGGGTGAATAATACATTTGGAAGATATATAGATTTAAAATGTTTGTATCTTATTGCTACTTTGTCACCGAATTTTAGACTTTTGAAGTGCACTGCAAACTGAACTTGGTTCATTCGAAACGAGTTTTTGTATGATTGAAAATTGAATTTTTCGTTTTTATTTTATCTCTCCCATTATTATGAAAGGCTTTAGGCTATACAGCATCAAGGTGGGCACTTCTGTTCCATAGGACTGAGAATTATTTGTTTAATCTAAAAATTTCGCCATAAAAATTCCTATGAAGGTGATATTTTTAAAGGTGGTTGCCACTTCTAAGGGTGTAGATGATAAAGGTGGTTGCCACTTCTAAGGGTGTAGATGATAAAGGAACAGAGCAGTAAATGATTAATGATGTATACGGCCGTTCGTTCTTTTTACACTGATATATGCAATAAGGGATCAGTCGAAATTGTTATCTCTTGAATTTTATGAAAACTTTGCCAAGCCAATTTTTATATCTATATATCGGATAGTATCGTTGGAAAGCCAAACATTTTAGAAGAAGAATATTTAATATAAAATCGTGGAAGGCAAAGGAGAACAGTTTAAATCGTATATATCTGTATATTTAAAAAGTATATATCTGTTCTAACACGAGTTTTAAATAGTGGGCGCATGCCCAGTGGGTTTTCTTTTTCGCCAGTCTCATAACGTGTTCTTGTCACTATAGTTATTAAATAATTATTATTTTAACTTCACTGAATCAATGTATGAGCCTTTCAGTTGAAGGGATGATTAACTTTATAAAAGCACTCATAGAATTTTCAATATTGATTCTGTAACAATTTAGCAAAGAATAATTAGAATAGAAAGTAAATTCTAGTAAATTTATACATTTCTACTATATTTATGCAAAAGAAAAATGTTAACATTTTTAACCAGACATATTATTAAAAGTACTTTTCTGAAAAATGTTGAAATTTGAGTTAGTTAATCTCTCTAGTGAAAGGCTCATTTAGAAAATTAGTATGGGAAAGTATTGCGACATTAAATAAGATAAAAATATCTGTTATAAAACGAACGAGGATTAATTTATACTTAAAGTAGAGTAGTAAGTAAAAATTGTGTGATACAGTACAAAATTTGTTTATAATTGGTCGTTTTATTATTTTACAACTTAAGATTTCATTTAGTAATTTTAATATAAGATTTCATTTAGTTGATGCGAAATATTCGGTTATGTAGCAAATCATTTCAAATGTATATCCCACGAAGAGTGGCGCTTCGTTTCGTCCTGAAGATGACTAAAGAGCTGGTCGTAGAATACACTTACTGATTTTTATTTTCAAGCGTGGCGAGAGACAGGTGATGGGGAGGTATGTTTTCCTTCTTACTCGTTTTAGTTTATTGTAAATGTGAGTAGATTATGGCCTAGCTTGATTCCTAGATAGACAATGGAGTTGACGCCTTTTAACTTTTAGTACCGTGTCCTCCACTGTGGGAAGGAACTTGGTAGTTTAGACTTTTCTTCCTTCTGCCAATTATCACACGTTCGGTATTCGCCGGATTAATTTTGATATTGATGTTCTGAAGGTTTTGTATAATTTTTTTTTACCGATCACTCTAAAACAGAAAAACATTAAATTAATAAGTTGATTTACTTATTGTTACATAACTCAGATTAGATACTACCTTTTTCTACCGTTGGTGCATGAAAGTATACTGTGAAATATTTAAATACTTATGCTTATAGTACATCTATTAAATGCTATTTAATAATCACTTATGATTTACATATATTCTGTTATTATTTGAGTATCCTCATCAAATCGTTATTATTAAATCATTGAGCACAAGGGATAAAAATAATTTTAACAAGGACTCTTTGAATTCAAACGCTTGCTCTCTGTTTATATTCAAAAATAAATAAACCTTTACAAAATTATTTATTTTATTTTTTTAACAATCTGCATAGTAGCAATTAAAGAAGTTTGAGAGATGACTGGTAGCTAGCGCTATAGGCGGGGCAGCACAGTGGCGCACCACGGCAGCTCCTGGTAAAAACTAGCAACAAGTTGGAGGTTGAGGAAGGGGTGTGCAGTGGTGGTTGGAGCGGCCGGGGTGTTGGTTGTGTCGTGGTGTCGGGGCCAAGACCGCGTCTTGCAACGCACAAACTTCGTGAGTTCTAACACCATTAATACAAAATATATATTGGCAAACTGTTTCGTTGTTTTGCTTCTGCACCCTAAAGCCTGCCTGACTGATCTCTTTGTATTAAATTATGATTACTGGATTTATACCTCTATCTAGTGAGTTAAGGAGATGTAAATATCAATATAAAAGTTTTAAAAAAGGAATGATTTATTTTAAATTTTTTTACGATTTATATTTATCAATAATTAGTAAGTAATAGTGTATTGTAAATATTTATTTATTTTAAATTTTATAAATACATGAAAAATATATATTCAGATGTATTTATAAATGTTCAAACCAATAGGATTATTTTTACTTTAATTATTCAATTATTACGAACATAAAGTGAATGTTAAAGTTATTAAGAAATTAGAATATCACGCATAGATTACACATGAAGTTGAATAATTCTCAAATTTGAGAAAAATTAATTACGTTCATATTTGTAGTGCTTTAGTTTAATGTTTTATTATAATTTCGGACTGTTATTTTACTACAAGTATAATTTTTCTCATTTCTTACTTTACGGTCATTTAATTTACATCTCTATTAATATGATCTCTATCTTCATTGTTTGAAAATATTCGACAGAATGTAATATTACACAATAAAGAAAAAATACTTAAACTATCTCCTCGTTTCCCTTATTGATAATAGTTTGTACAAATATATATACATATAATAATCCGAAATTAAACTAAACAGGCTATCAGGAGTTTGGTGAGGAGAATTTTCGTATGAAAATTTCAGGATTTTCTCTATATTGCTCCCTACAGTTGGAAAAGTTATATAACAAAATAACCCCCTCTTAAGCTGTTAAGCATGTGTTTCTAAATATTTGTTCATACCGTTTTGAATGATTACAGATACTAAATGGTGGTGAGAGGGTAGTTTGGGTATTGGTATTTATTGGAGTAGTATTCAGTAAAACATTAATTATCATGAATTTAAAAAAAAACATTTTTGAAGGAAATATTGTACTATTAGAAAAGAAATGTTCTTGAAAGATTGGCATCGAGTTGGCAACAATGGACTGAAAAATATTTAAAATAAACATAAAATGACTGCATGGCGGGTCAGAATATATTATTGAAAATATAATAAGATATTTTAATGTTCTGGAGATCAAATGATCTTCAGTTGCTGAAGAAGTTACTGCACGGCAAGAACTTGTTAGGCTGATGCATATCATTAGACATCGTGAAAGAATTTATACAATTAATGTAATCAATCAACCTTCTCGAAACCAATTATATTTAATGTAAAATAGTATAATTATAAAAATGACTTGGCATTGAGATCAGCGAGATTTTATTATACACCTTATATTTAATTCATTCCAGAAAAGTTATTTTGTGTTTCTTTTTTTCACAGTAATACTTCAATTTCAAAAACTATTTAGATGTAAGAGGATTCCTATTTGTTTGTTTGTTGGGACTTAACGTCAATACGTACTCCAACTAGGGCAGGAAGACCCGTTCTGGATGCACAGGAGATTCTCGGATATATCCTCAGAACTTAATTATATTTACTATTTTTCAATATCAATGATGATTGTTTTTATGCATTCGCCAAGTTTATTTATTACATTCACATTTTAGTTACGTGTACACATATTGACTTATGTATTTTTATTTATTTATTTTTTCTAGTTTATATTAGATAATTATTTCTTAAATAGTACAAAGAGAATTTTATTTAATTTTTGAATATTCTTAATATAATAGCAATAGCATGTTACATTTACTTTACATACATGTAATGTGTGGTATCCCATGGAGTAAAAGCTCTTCATAAACTCCTCAGGGGATTTAATATTGGAATATTGTGCAAGAGAAAAAAAAATAAAAAAAGCTAGTACGATTTAATTTAGTTTAATTTTTATTATTAACTGACTTTCATTTATACTTTTGTTACTTAAATATGTAGAATTGATTTTTATTTATTAGACCATGTTTGAACTATTAGATAAATGAAAAAAGGAAGCTAAAATAAAATGACAATATTCGTTTTCAAATTTTAAGATTAGACCTTAAAACATGCTTAAACTTAGAAGCAAGAATTTAGAATTTAATTAAAATTAATTTAATTTAAATTTAAGAATTTAGTTTTTTAGTTGTGGAATAGTTGATAGTTGATAGTCGATTAAAGTATTACACCTCGCACGGTAAATGCTGTCTATTTTATAGTAGGGGAGGTTAAAAACATCAAACAAAGAATCTGAGATGCGTTAGAATAAAGTAAACACAAGCTTAATTATTCTTTTTTTCTCTTCAGAGAAAAACCAGCTAACCGCGCAATTAGAACCAGAGTTGAGGCTAAAAGAGAGCAAAAGTAAATCAACTGTCACTGAACCTTTTTTTGAAATCATCATTAGATAATAAAATTCATTATATTTTTAAATGTAAAGGCAAAATTATTTATTTTACTAATTTAAATTAATAAGTAATCATAAAAAACAATATTTTCGTCTTTAAATTTTAACAAATTTACAGTAACCTTAAATAAAATTCATGAATAAGATATTTTATCGATTGTTTTATATTATTTTTTAATAATATCGAAAAAAAAAATATCGATAAAAAAATTATTTCCATATTGTTGTGGATTCATTTACTATTACATGAGCGGATGAGAGCAAAAGTGTAAGCGATTCTTTTCTTATAAAAATATATTTTCGTGTAATAATAATTATGTAATTAATTACTGTATATTTTTTTACTTTAAATTCTTTTAAATATATGAATATGATTATGATCAACTAGGTTGGTAGTAGGAGTGGGTTGGTCGGTGTACGATATGTCACAATCTCACAAGAGGAGATCATAACTAAAAAAAAAGTAATCTTTATTTTATTTTAACTAATTATAACGGAAAAAAACTATTAATTCTTACTAAAAACTTAATAGCACGTCTTGAACAGGGCATATCTGATATTATAAGCATATATAAATTTTTTAAAGAAGGTATATGATTCCCTGTAGATTTGGCAATAATAGAGCACTGAGTTGCTTCAAGTTATAAAATCGGACGTTAGATACATTTATAAACTAACAACTTCAAGCACAATAACTTGGAGGCTGATAGCAAATAATGAGTAGAACTAAATGTTTCCAAACGCACTGATTTTATTTTATTTTTTGATGAGCAACGAAAATCTAAAATGCCTATAAATATAATGACTATTAAGTATGTATAGAATGTAACCTGCCTAAACACAAAATTACTTAATAATTGAGTTTATTAACTTTTTCTTTAAATAATGTTTTTAGGGAATAACAACTGTACTATCAATAAAATGAGTTATTAAGGAGTTTCAAATCAAAATGCATTTTGTCAAGTTATTAAATGTTACGTTAAATTATGAAAAATATATAATTCGCCAATGCAATTAAATTTTCAACTGTTCTTGTTCGTGTTTCCTTCAATAAGATTTAGTGATCAGTAATATCATATTAGGTCTGGATGACCAAAGAATCAACCTGACTGGGTCTTGTAACTAGCATGGAACCAAAATAATCTGGTGCGGTGGAAGCATCACACAACTTCCACTTATAAAAGGAAGTTGATGTAAAAAAGGACAACTAAAATAGTAATTAAACTATTTATTGCGGGCCAACGTTTCACGTTCTACGTTGCAGTGCTTCATTAGGGCTAAAAAAGATACAAACAAATAAAACGTAAGGTTTGTAGTAAAAAGTGTAAATAAACAAGAGTTACAAAAAAGTATTAGACAATTAATGAAAACCGAAATAATAAATAATTATAAAAATACCGTACATACAACACTAAAAGACGGAAAAATAAAAATAAAACTCAAGAAAAAAGGGAAAGTAATGAACAAAATATGGCACTCACCTTACTGTTGGAAGTAAACACAAAAATGAGTTAAAGATGGAAGAAGGCTAATAGGATGGAGGAGTGGGGGTGTGGAGGAAATGGCGGTTAACAAATACGTTACATTTGAAGGCAATAGATAAAAAAAAAACTCAAATAGTAATTAAACCATTTAATATGCGCCAACGTTTCGCCCCACGTTGCAGGGCTTTATAAAAAAAAACAAAAAAACTATTACACACCTGTCAATCAACAACTTTCCAACTTTCACTATTCTAGAATCCGAAAATTTCGAACAAAAATTTTTATTTTTCTGTTTCTATAAGAATTCTTATTTAAAAAAAAAAAAGTACAAAGTTTCAATTATTTTTTGATCATTTTGATCTAGATTTTGTACCTAAATATGTTCAATAAACAAAAAAAAAACTTTCTCTCAACAAAGTTTATTTTAATTCTTCAACGTTTCAGCCCTTAGGCCAATATCAGGGTGAAAATCTCAATTATTGACTTATTGCACTTCATCAAAATAAAGTATTTCACTTGTTGGCAAAATTGCCTATGTCATAAAATAAAAACATATAAAGTATTAAAAAATAGTTGTTGATGGATTGAGTTTATATGTTTTTGTTATATTACTTGGCAAATTTTGCCTATAAGTGAAAGAGTATTTTTTTTAATCATTTGTGAGGTTAATAATTGAGGTTGTCTTTTTGATAATGATCTAGGGGCCGAAACGTTGAATAATTAAAATAAACATTGTTGAGAGTAAAGTGGATCATTCGTAGCTGTGTTATTACTAATATAAACCACTCTCTAACAATTAATAAATAAATAAATAAAATTAGAAAACTAATAATTGATAAGTTGAAATTTCAGAAAGTTAGTGGAAATGTACTCAGGACCTAAGAATTTCGTTCAAATTACAACACGAGTTGTATTTAACCAACAAAACATCAAACTCATTACATTATTTCTAATAACCGTTACCAAAAAGCGCTCGTAGTCGACCGTCTTCTCTGTAAGTAGCAATAGCTCATTAACTTCAGCTCACTGTTCAATCGATAGAACTGAACTAAACTGGAAAATATACACATTTCCAATATAAGATTATAAATGTAAATGTAAAATAATTACGAACTTTATTAATTATCATGCTTAATTTGCCATTAATTATTAAATGAGTATTGTATACAATGGGTGTTTGTCTTTTTAAAAAAAATGCTGTAATTTTCCATAACGTAGCATTTTATTTGGCATACAAATATAATGTTAAAATAAGAGTCTAATGAAAAGTTTGCTATTTGAAGCAATTGCAACAATTAGCTGTGTCCAATACAGTCGACTTCTTTTCCTAACAGATTGTGAAAAGAAATAATATTTTGTAATTTTAATGTATCAGTATAATAAGGCCTATTGCTGTTGGGAGAATAGTAATATAAAGTCAAGGGGATGCGGAATGCTATAAAAAGTTTTAAATACTTTCACAAACCAATTACAGCAACTGAAGTTTTCTAAAGGAGAGTTGAAACTAAGTCACAATTGGAGTTCTCTGCTCCAAAAGGCTGAAATTACTTCTGGAACAAAAAGTTAACAATATGGCCAACTCAAACATCTTAAAGGAATTGCTGTAAGCAACTTAAAACGCGTTCAAACTCAATACTGGTCTTTGAGGAATCAGTTTTAAAAAAAACTATATTAAATTTTCTTATATCGGTTCAAGAAATATTTCAATTGAATAAGAGATTAATATCAGTAAATGTGGAACTATAAAGTACTTACTTCTATATATTGGAACTAATTAGAAAAAATGTATCCATCTGCACGCGCACATGCCGGTGTAGTGAAAACATTAAAGTGTGATATGATAGTTTTAAAACGTAAATAATACTTCGTATATTTTTGACATTAAAACTTACGTGAAAACATTATTTTGTGATATAGATCGGAGGGTATAAGACAAAAGAAAAAAAATGTGTAAAAAACGTATTTAAATTAAATTTATCACTCTGACTTTGACTTCCGTCAAAAACAGCCCTGACGAAGCCCTGCAACATGGAGCGAAACGTTGGCTCAAATAAAAATAGTACGATTTATGAAATAAAATTATATAAATATTCTTGATAATTCAATAATTTTAAAGTAATGAAATTCAAAGTTAACGATTAATAATATAATAAATAGTACAATATTGTTAATTAATAATATC
The DNA here is from genome assembly GCF_000696795.3 of Halyomorpha halys. NCBI lineage: Eukaryota > Metazoa > Arthropoda > Insecta > Hemiptera > Pentatomidae > Halyomorpha > Halyomorpha halys. The sequence continues at coordinate 392,438 of NW_027105978.1, forward strand.
AATAGTATAATAAATCCCACCAGATGACCTTTATTCTCCGTTGTAAACCTCTACTCTTCTGCTCTACTGTATCTTTATTTTAATATTCCACTTAGGTCTGTTGAACAGATTCGCTTTTTAGGGCTCCACCTTGACAAGAGACTTACTTGGCATTCACATACTAAACTGAAGCAACAAACTGCTCGTAGATTCCGATTACTACAACACCTACTTGACGAACGATATTAACTTCCCAGTTACTAAAAAGAATTCTCTACACTATGATAATCAGACCAATTTGGACATAACGATTAAATTCCTCCCGTATCCAATCCTTACAGTCAAAAATCTTCCGTAAAATCCTTCATGCTCCTTATAACGTCACTAATTATCTCACCCATAAAGACCTCAACATCCCGTCCGCTTCAGAAATAGATACACCTCCTTTCCCACACACCATAAGTTCTTAATCTTCCATAAATAACAATCTCTGATAATCATCCAATGCGTGAGAAAAGATGGCCACAGGTTCTTTTAATTTAAAGTAACGATCAATAGAAATTTCTTGTCTTTAAGGACCTATCTCTAGTCCATCGGTTCAACAAAATTGTTGATTTTATATACTCCCCTAATCTATTTTTAAGTGCCAGAATAAACCGTTTTTGGTACAGGTCTAATATGAGAATAAAATATTAATGTACTCTCAGAGAATAATAATATTGTAAGTGTGGAGAAACGTCTGGCTTCTTATCCTACCACTATCAGCCACTTAGGAGCAAACAACTCGAAATATGGTTCATTTACAAATTTATACCACTGAGGTTTATTGTGATATTATGCGTATAAAAATAATCGCCCTGGATTTTGTACTTACCATTGATGGCAGAATGGTAGATTTTCATTTTTTCAATTTCTTTCTTAATTTTTATGGAATCTTGATTCAATTATTTAAATTAATATGTAAGTGTTATTTTTAATATTTAGTAATGTGTTTATTTTTAAAAATGTTTTGAAAGAATGCACACCAAACTAATGGTCGTATAGAGCATATTTTGGTTTCCAATTTTATTAAATAAAAAAAACAAAAAACTATCCTATCAAATTTAGAATTTTTTAGTAAAGATTGATAAAAGAACACTGATTTTGCTGAAAATTCGATACATCTTTCAATTTTCCAAAAAATGAAAGGTTTATAAAGCAAAACCACTTTTTTTTAATTACACAGAAGGAAATAAATTGGATTGTTGAAACATTTTCGATTAGTGATCAGAGAGGTAGCGTCAGTTATTAGTTTGAGTGAGGTTAGGCTGTAGTTTGAGTAAGGTTAGGCTGTAGTTTGAGTGAGGTTAGGCTCTAGTT
>NW_027105978.1:395710-396714 GCF_000696795.3 Halyomorpha halys
AAATAAAAAGTGTTGAGACAAAAAAGGATACAAGTTTTGATTTATTTAATAAATAATTTATTTATTACTTTTTTCTCTGTAGAGATATACTTTCTTCGGTCAATCTTAAAAAGAGATTATGGATAGTGTCAGTAATATATGCTATTTTATATGGTGCCAGAACAATATGGTATAATATGAGACTAGAATCATTATGTACTCTCAGAGAATGGAGAAAGTTTAGCTTCTCGTCCTACCACATTGGAACAAACAGCTCGAACCATGACTTATTTATAAATTTACACTACTGAGGTTTATTGAAAAATTATAGATTTAAAAATAATCACCTGAATAATAGCCTGGATCTTGAGGTTACCATTTATGATTGTAAAAGTAGGACACTTATTATGCAAGATATTTGGACCCAAAAAAGGATGAATTAACAGTAGAATTCAAAAGGCTACATAATACTGAATTAAGGGAACTACACCCGGTAAATATAATTCAAGTTATAGCTTTGTAGCATATAAGATGGGCGTGTAACGAGCGGATCTCTAAAATGTTAATAAGCACTGAACTGACGGGTAAACGTCAGATGGGTAGACCTAAACGTAGATGGGAGGATTGCGCTAAAACAGATTTAGTTAGGGGCATCACTGGAAGGATGTATGTAGAGAGCGATTAGTGGCATCGGCATCAAACCTTCGGGTTCTTTAGGTCTTCATTATTATTATTGTTATGGTCTGTTTTTCTTGTTTATTGTTATTATTATTATTAAAATTAGGGCAGTACCAAAATAAGAATCCATTCAGAATTTTGTTTTTATTTGTTTCTTTATTTAATGGTGTTTTGATTAAATTATTTTAATTAATATTAAGTGCAAAATGTTTATTTTAGAAAATTTATTGAAAGAATGCACACCAAAGAAATGGTCGTACTAAGCTTATTTTTATTTCAAATTTTATGAACAATACCCACATCACAATCCACAATTCAATCTTTAGATGACCTCTCTTCAGACCATA
>NW_027105978.1:398564-408084 GCF_000696795.3 Halyomorpha halys
AGAGTTCTACTACTGGGTAGTTTCTCTACATCCTGTATCATATCATATGTCATTATGATCAAATTTACTGGTTGTATTTTTTTATACAGTTGTAAATATCAACAAATAAATAAAATAAAAAAAAAAAAAAAATTTTATGAACTCTATACCTCGATATCAACATTTGAAACTATGAAACAACTTATTAAAATTTATTTATGGTTTTTTCCACTGTAGAGAAATATTTTCTATGGTCAATCTTAGAAAGAAAGTATGGATAATGTCAGTTGTATTTGTTATTTTATTTGATTCTGGCTTAACTCCTTCATTGTTTACTTTTAATATAGATAAAAAAGGATTACTCAGATAAGAATAGTGAACAGGTAAGATGAGGTGCAATCCGTAAGAAAAAAAAAAGAATGGAATGGATCACGGTGGAGTATTGGGGTAAAGATAGAACTGCCGTTTGGTCACAAAGGTCACAGCCACAAGAAAAAGACAAGGGCCAAGGAAAGGGGAAAATAGGGTGGCGGGAAAAACCTTACTCCCTCGTTTTTATCCTTGCACTTTCCCCTATAATTTTTTCTTGTAATTTGTTTGATCTCTCTGGGTGGTGAAAATATCCAGCCTGAAACAGAGAACAACTAAAAGGAACACATGGATGGCCCTTATCCTAGTATTCATATGGTTTTATGGTATATTTATTTTATTATTATTTTACTTTCATCTAGATATAGCATTTTATCAAGTTAGATTAGCTTCCATAAAAAAAGGAGGTTTTTAGGGTAATAATGAGACCTCTTTTTCACATATTGTTATTGGGCATTTTATGATGGATTTTTAAAATAAATTTTACTTTAATATTATCATTTATTTTATTAATATTCACATGCATATATTGCATATATTGTTTGTTCTTTTATTTATTACCTTGTTCTTTTTATATTTTTAATATTTTCATAATTTAATATTTGTTATGTAGGGGAATTCGAGTGAGTGAATTTGTCAATAAAATAAAATAAAAATTGTGAAATGGAAGGGAATGAAAAAAAGGAATAAATTGAAAAACATATATTCAGTGTGTAGACTGGTATTAATTGTAAAAAAAAACTGAAGGGAAAAAAATGTTTTCTTTCTATTGTATTATATCATATAAAAATATGTAATTTATCTATGTCCGATCAGGGTCAGGGGTTCAGTACTTCGTAAAGAAGTACTGTTACTAGACCAACGTTTGTGCAAGGAGGTGATTTGGTCAGAATCATGCTCGACCGCTAGATTTTTACCCTATTAAGGACTCCAGAACCTTCAGAAGTCACGGCTACAGTGTAACAAAAAACAATTCTCTGCCCAGGCGGATTCGGAGTTCTGGTGTACATTGACGTTAATAGGAATGTCTGTCATTGTAATCTAAACTGATTTAAAATTCAGCCAATAATTGGCTCGTACACTTTCCCTACTCCTCAGCCACGCCTCATGTCCATCATAAGGCCTACCTTTATGGCTTTTTCTTGCCAGCTTACCCCCTTCCTATATCATACTCCTTCCTTCACAACATCAACACCACCATATTTAATGCACCACAGAACTAGATTAGGCTTATTGTCATTCTAATTCAAGCTGTATTTTGGTCTTTTTTCTCTGTATTTTTATTAAATATCATATTAAACTTAATAATAAATAATAATTTCAATCAAATTATTCTCAAATTAATTTTACTTAGTATTTAAGCATAATGCTGTTCTAAATTTCTAGTGTTTGATTTAAAATTACTTAATTATAATGTTACAATCAATATTTTCTGATATATAAATGGCCCTAAGCATTGTTTTAATAATTAAATGTTAGAGGTTTAATTAATTAATAGATTGTTTTTGATAATGGCCAGGTGGGGCAAAACGTTGGATATATTAAATGGATTAATAAAGATGTTGAGGATAAATGGATATATTTTATTTTAATTGATAAATACAACCAGTCTCGTACAAGAAATCAAAATATGTTTAAAATATTTAATATTCTCATTAGCAGTACACATTTAATGTAGGATAAATATGAATTTGGAATTGCTAAAATTATACTTTAACAGTTTGTTAAATTTATCATAGGTTGTTTTGTATCTACGGCACAATGTCTCTGTTCATTAATCGAAAATGTTTTAATATAATTTCAGAATGCATTTCGATTATCTTCATACAAATTCATTATTGAGATAGAAATTGTCCATTTTATGACACAAAATCATAAAACGCTCAATTTAAATATTAAATCATAGTATCACTAAATATTCGGCTGGAGCACTTTGTTTTGTTCTTGATCTAGTTCTATACGTTTTATAATTCATAATTTCTGTAGTTATAGTTAGGAGTATTTAAGAAAAATAACAAATAGTAATAAAACAATAATTTATTGTTTATAAATAATTTAATAATATATATATATATTTATAATTCTAACTGTTTATGGTTTTTTTTAATTGTACTGGCATTACATTAACTATCGTGGTATGATTCCTGGCAAAAACTATCCATATCCATTCTTATTACTTAATTAACAGTTTTTGTACTAGATTATCATGAAGTAAGTTTTTTCCCCTCAAAATAATTAACAGTATGTAATTTGCCTGTTTTTGAAAGAACTGGTTTTATATCGTAATAATTTTTATAAAAAATATACTTGGCTCGTTTTGGAATACAACGCCTTATATATTGATTTTTTTTTATCCAATAATGATATATTATTATTGGATAAAAAAAAAAGTATTATTTATTTATGAATAATTTAAAAGCGTGCTTCTAATGAATTCATTAAATAATTTACTTAATAAAGCTATAAAAATGCAGTACCTACTATACGTGAAACCTAGTGATGTTATAAAATTTTCAATAGACCTCTACTACCGATGTAGGAAAAAAATAAAATGAACTATTTGAATTTTCATTATGATAAACAGTTTGGAATGGTCATATTTACAATGAGTTTGTTTTGGATATAAATATTTATTCAATAAATATATTTTTTTCAATTTCTTGAGACAGATAATTATTTATTAACTAAATCAAAAATTTGAGACTATACAAGGATACAAGGATTATTTTTTTCCTACATCGGCAGTAGAGGTCTATTGAAAATTTTATAACATCACTAGGTTTCCCGTATAGTAGGTACTGCATTTTTATAGCTTTATTAAGTAAATTATTTAATGAATTCATTAGAAGCACGCTTTTAAATTATTCATAAATAAATAATAAAAACTAAATAAACTATAAATATAAGGCGTTGTATTCCAAAACGAGCCAAGTATTTTTTTTTTTTAAATTATTACGATATAAAACCAGTTCTTTCAAAAACAGGCAAATTACATACTGTTAACTATTTTGAGGGAAAAAAACTTACTTCATGATAATCTAGTACAAAAACTGTTACATTTATTCTATTTTAAATAATTTACTATAAATATTTTAAGTATTGTTAGTTAATAATACATAGATAGATATCACTTAAAATCCAATCAAGATATGCTTAACAAGTCATATTAAAACCAGAATTTTTGTAATACAGTAGTTTGGAAGTGAATTATGCACATGTGAATGCACATGACCTCGTCGTAGGCTACAATTTAAGTCCTAATCTATTTTTCAATATCTCTAACGGCTTTCAATATAATTATATTCTTGCCGGCATATATGTAACAAGGTGTATGTTTTGAATAAATTTACTCTTAAGGATTAATAACACAGCAGAGCAGTCTATTCGGTGTATCCCATCTTGGAACAATGATCATGAAATAAATACCAATTGGACGAGGGAAAAGCTTTATGGAGGGATGGATTGGTTGTGCCACTAACCGGATTCGAAGGGACAGCTTGTTTCAATTCCGTTATATATCTGTTTTGTAAACAATTCTATCTTATTTTCCCTTCGATCCTATTGGCCGAATGCGTTGTAGTCCCTAATCAGTATTATGAAATTAATTGCCAATTGCTCAACATTGTCATAGATCGATAATTACATATTCTTACTCATATAATGCTTGTGTATTTGCATATATTCTGTAGAAACTAGTAACTCTAGTCAATCAACTATAGTAGATTAGAGTAAAGCTAACTCACGAGAATGTCACGGTGGCGAAATGAAAGGTGTTTATATGAATTACCAAGATACTATCTTAGATTGAGCCAGAAAAACAAATTACATTATATTTATGATAATATCTCGATTTTATCACCGTGGAAGGGCTCATCTAAATGTAATATGAGAACGCAATCGTCAACCATCCATTCTGGAAAAATAGAAGAAAAAATACACTTATTCCACCTCAATTTTTTATTATTTGAATGAAAACTATATATAGTTACTATTCAAAATAGATGAGACTAAAAACCAGTTAAGAGGAATAAACATTGGGGGCTGTTAATAAACTTTAAAAAATTTAATTTTTCATTTGAAATTCTATCTATAATACTTAAGAGAAGAGTAGAGTAAGATTGCCAAAATATGAGCCCTAATATAGCTCGTTACATCAATGGTTCCCGTGATGGACTTAAAAAGCAACAATTCATAATGATCACGAAAAGTCAGTAGTTAGTGAATTTTGTTTGGAAAAACTATACCTCAAAAATCATTGAATGCGCGTTAGCACTCAAATTAAAGCTAGGGTAATGTACTCGTACTTTGAAGTAGCTTATGACGTTCATCTTCGTAGGAGTAGTAGTTTTTATGATATTTACCAAAATTAATTCAAAAGATTTTGATGTCTGATTGTTTGGACAAAACCTTTGGTTCATGAAATACGATATCTCAGGAACCATTGGACGTTCAGTTATAACTCAAAATTAAGCTAGGTTTATGTACAATAATGTAGTTTTTGGCGTTTATATTCATGGGAGTAGTAGATTTTATAATAATTGCAAAAATGAATTCACGAAATGTTATAGATTTATAGTTGTTCGGATAAAATTTCATACGTAAATAAATTAAAAAAAAAAATTTATTGAAATTTACTACTAAAAAAAAAAATTGAATTATTCAATGTGATAAATGTTTCAGAACACATGATAATCTTGGAAAGGAACCATCCAATGGTGGTCTTTAAATCATTGCGTTAAATTAGAAGATCCCGTGGCCATCTTTTTTTCAGACGCCTCGGAGGTTTACCTGGGATTGTTAAGGATGAATGATTAAGAAGTAATGGGTTTGAACGAGTAATAATTTTAGAATGAAAGGAGGTATATTTATTTATGGGTGTGTTTATTTATGACGTAATAAGGACCATCAAGGATTTTGGGTAGTTAGCATTGGATACGGGAGGAATTTGATGGTTTGGTGGAGCCCAAAGCTCCATTCAGTATATCCAAGTTGGTCTGATTTTCATGTTGTGTAAGTGTTTTTATGCTGGAAATGGGAAGCTTAGAGCGTTAGTCAAGTATATGTAGTAATCAGAATATACACGCAAATATGAATATGAATTTTTTTCTCCTCCTGAGCTTTTAGACTATCCAATCAGTACTATTACCCATCACTGAGCCCTGTCATCTCAAGTAGCTTTTAGTAGTTCATTCGTTCCATATTCTGTCCTCTAGCTTCAAACACCAGCAGATTCCAGCAATTTTCTTTAACATAACACTACCAGCTAAACGTAATTGGCTTCAAAGCCTTATGGTTCTTTTTCATGTAGTTCCTCATTGGTAGGTTTCCTTGAATCCTTTTGAACATCCTTCCTGGCCCATGGTCCGCCCTACGCCTACAAAGTTATATTTTAAAAAGTATTCCTTTAATAAAGTACAGTTCTTTGTTCATTTGGGTCTATCTTATTATGTTCCCTCTAATTATACTATAAATACGCTTTCTGTCAAATATATTTTTTAATTATTCTTAATTTATGGTGGATTTTACTAAGAAAAGGTGGCTTCATGTAACGAAGACCGACACAAAGGTTTATTTTAGATAAGTAAATATAAAAAAAATTAGAAACAGAAATGGAAGTGCTTTCTAAGAGGGTGAGGAAGGATTGCTCAATCATAGGCTGGCCTAAGTGAATTTAGTAGGCGTGGAAACCTGGAAAAAGTCTTAGGACGAACTGAAAAATTAAATAAGTGCTTTTATATTACTATAAATAGGTGATACTAATGAGCCTTCGTAACGAAACTTTAGCAGATGGAGCCTAATTCACGCCTCGGAAAGTTGAAGAATGAAGAAGAAGGCTCCAAGAGGCACTACTTGAAATAAAGAGAAATAATATAGGCTGGAAAATTAGAGAGAAAATTCCGCCTTCTTATGATAATGAGGAAGTGGCGTTCTCCGAGTACGGACTTTGGCACTTGCTCGTGGCCACCTGCTGAGGATCGACTGGACGATTATTGATGGACTGACCGTTGAAACAGATCAAGGTGACTAATCGAAGCCAGTAATCGATATTTTATAGCAATACTATTTCCTCTGTCTATCTGACTGATCTAACGTCTTATAATCTTTCTTCCGACCTCAAATTAATAATGTACAAAAGTGTACCCTGCTCTACGGAGAACCTATGCTGACCAATATAGCACCTTCAACGGCCAAGAGACACCAACTGTTGCAGAGCGGTATACTCAGGCGTATTGTTAGACATTCATCAGTTCAAAGACAGACCACATACATACAACACTCGAACTACCAATTAATCTCGAGGAGGCATATAAAATTTATTGATAGCTCCAGTACTGTACAAACCCCTTACTCAGGACACTGACACTGACGGCCAAAAAGGTTTCAGACACACTTAAACAGATTCGACTGAGGACTACTAACTAACTGACTACAGACATCAAGAAATCTGGTAACCCCCATCATTAGACAGCAGACTCTATCCATTGTCCAATTTTGACTCCAATCCCTTTCCTCCTACAGTGCATTTGAAATGCAGAACAAGATATTTAAACTAGCATTATAGTTACCTACCCTATATATCAAATCCTATACACCTATGGGGCTTCGAAGAAGAAAAAACTTGCATTGCTATAAAAATACATATTTAGGGTTCTTGAGATAGAAATAACGAATAATAATTTTTTACCGCCAAAAATACATTATAATAAAATATGACTAAAATTGCAATAGGGAAAAATTGACTAGTCTTGGCTTTTTCCTTTCGAGCCGATTCAATATCAATTTTCTCTTTTTTCTCCGATAGTTGTACATAAAATTCTTTAATGTTTCGCTTTTATCCATTTTTTAATATTGATAATTGCGAGAACTGTTTGTTTTTCAAATAAATTTTGTAAATTAAAAACAGGTATTGTACGAGAATAATATTGATGTGATATTAAAGACCTCTTATTTTATTATTGATTCGCCGAGTTTAATCAAAATCTTTGGTGTCGTTTGGAAGATAATCGAAAAAAAGTGAAAAATCGATGCTATAAAGTGTCAGTTCTGGTTCGATTTGAACAAAAAATTTGCTATTTCTACTCAAGCATATAACTCGCCATAAGTATGTAATTTCTGTTACTTAAGACTTTTCTTTTTCGGGCTAGACTGTTCACACACATTTTGCAATACTTGGTTCTTTCGACTTAGATGCCCGAAAAAGGTGTATTTCTTTTGAAAACTGGAATTGCAATACTTTTCCTTATTATATATTTCATATATAGTTAAGTAAAAGTAAAATTTAGGTCATACGTAAGGACAAGTGGAAATGCTGGACGGAGGCTGGGTTTCCACGTTGAGAAGCTGCCGTCTTCTGATGAAGAAGAAGCCGAAATCCCCTTTCCTTTCCTGTTATTATTTTAACAGTAGGAAAATAAATGAGATCCCTGACAAAGAATAGGATTTTCTATTAAAAACCAGGAACGCCAGAACAGCTACCCCCGCGTAATAGGACGACCTAGGCACAGGATAAGGAAATACTTAATTTTAAAATTATTTGGAATTTGGTTCGAACTCTACCTGCCGTAATTTGATTGTTAGTCATAACGTACTATACCAAAGGCTCTGATTGGAGAGCTCTTAGCAACTATGTACGACGGGCTACACTGGAAAGAGTTTATTCGGTTAGTATTTGAAGGATTAATACTATAGACAGTTTGTTACTATTGCCTTGTTGCTTTATATATAAATACGAAATTGTTATTTTAGGTTACTGGCTGGTTTTAAAGTATATAACATACTATTTTTATATTTTGTTATGTGATTTAGGTAAAGTCGCACACAGACTTTGACTGACTGACTTTTTATCTGTAATATTTTTTATTATTATGTGTTTTTAATTGTTGAACTGATACTTGTAATGGAATAAATAGATTAAAAAACAGGAAAAAGTATTTCTTATAAAAAAGAAAACGTATGTACTATTTTTGTGAGTTTTGATAAACTACCACTATCGAACAAAACTATTAAGGTGTATTGTGTAGTATTGTGATAAATATTAAGGTGATATTATATGTTAAGGTGTATAATATATATTAATAATATGTGTATGTAATATATATATATGTGTATATATATATAATATGTGTATGTAATATATATTAAGGTGATATTATATGATATTAAGGTGTATTGTGTAGTATTGTGATAAATTTTTTATCAGGAAAAAATATTAGAATTTTTTTTATAAATTTTCTAAATTTAACCGTATTAACAACAAAATAGCAGAAAAAAATCTTTTGCTAGAAGTTGTTGTTAAAAAGGTTAAATAAAATTACTTCAGTATTTTCATGACCATGGTAAATGAGCTAAATGACGTATTGTTGCATTTTATTAAATTGAGCATATACGGATAATACTGCTTCATGACAAAACTTAATAAAAATTAATATTTCTGAAATATATTTTCCTTATTGCATGTTTATGCTTTTTTAATGTGTACAAAGTCCATGATATCTGAACACATTTCTGACTATATTATGATTATAAATAAATAGGCTATAATAGAACTGTAAAGCCTTTGAGGCGTAATTAATCCACAACCAATAGCGACCTCTGTAGACTTTTAAAAGGTCAAACTAAATCTGAATTGCTCCGAAAGAATGTTATAGAGATTCTTGTTGTATGGAATGCTACTAAAGCGGCTTTAGATTGGTTTGGCTGAGGTAAAATAATATAGCAAGGCAAGGACTACTTCATGTTTCTAGAATGTTTACCAAAGAATTAACTTGAAGAAGTTTAGTATTAAAGGAGAAATATTTATAAATATAGTTTTGTTAGTCATTTCTTACTATTGATTCCTATATATCACTCATTAATCTATATAGTTTTCGTTTTCTTTTTAAAAGGTTTATTGCGTGATTTATATTAGACTTCCTTAGTCCGCCATTTTATATTTATGAAAACATACTAAAGAATAAATTTAAATATATCATTTATTTAATCCGTAACTGACTATGAAAGGGATAAGGGACAATAAAAAAATTAAAATTTTCATTTGCTATTAGATTTGAATAAATAAATATATTAAAAGTATATATTTTTATTTTGTATTTTTTACTAATTCTGAACATCACAAAATTGTATATATTTACAAAAGATATCAGAGGGAACCCGAGCTGGAAAATGTTCATCT
>NW_027105978.1:410144-421595 GCF_000696795.3 Halyomorpha halys
TTCGGTGCCACCTCGCTCTTGCCCGACGTTTTTCTGTTAATAATGCCTGTATATGACGAGGTAAGTTGGTTTCTCTAAAACTTTGTATGTTCATTGGGGAAGTATTGTTAGTAACAGTAGTTCATATCGATCTAGAAAATATCTCGATAGCAGAGTCGATCTGTTCTTTTAGTACAAAATTTAAATTTATGTAAATCTAACCTAATAAATACATAACACAAAAATAATCACATTAAATAGAAACAGAAAAAAATATAATAACAGACTGACTTCCTGCCGGAGAGAAAAAAAACCGTTATATGTAGGAAAACCTGAACAAACCTTGTCTTCTTTTCAAAACCGATTCAGTTCTTGCCTAAACCTAAAGATGGTATGTCACAATGTAAAACACACTGTTTTCGAGAACTGTAAATAATGTTTTGTAAACAATATTTAAATTGTAATATTTATTAATAAAAAAATACACTATGTACTTGTAGTTTACAGCAATTATTTAAAGAAAGTATTTGTTCTAAAAGAAACAAACTGTTTTTCTAATTGTAGGGTATGATTATGGAAACAATAAAATTCCAAAAAATTGCCAAAATAAAATTGTATCATTGACTGATCCTGAAGACCTACCAAAAAAAATAAAATAAAAAAAGTAACTCGGTGAGTTAGGGACCGTGCTCCTATCTCTCGGGTTCAACTCTGGCTGTAGAAAGTAACTCTAAAAAATATGTAAAGTTTAGTTCTGTTTTCTTTTTTCATATAAAAAAATAAGCTTGAGTGATATTAGAGATAAATTTCTGTTTCCAAGAACTTTGCGAGATATTGTGCCATCCTTCATTGTTTATTTACAAGAAAGTGGGGAGGGAGCCTTTATTAAAACTACAGTGGGTCAAGAGCGGTGCATGCTGGCAGCCAGCCACCCCTCCTGGCGCCTCGAGTCTGGTAAACATCCACTGAGGGGCCGATAGCGACATGGCTTTCGATTCTGATTTCCCAATATCTTTTGGTAACATGATCTCTTTTATCTGGAATCTTTATAGTGAGAGTTGTACTATGTTTGTAAATAGTATTTTTCTATAGGTGTTAGCAATTTGATATAGTTCCTGATTTCAAGGTAAAAAAAAACAACTTAAAACAATTTTTCTTCGACTCATTATTTTTTCGACGTTTCGAAAAAAAAACTTTTTAAAAAGCATATAATATAAAACTAATATAAAAATTATGATGTTTATTGTTGTATATAGATGTATAAACATTATCGATTAGCCTTATCAAACTTCGAAAAAATAATGAGTTGAAGAAAAACTTACGGAGTTTTTCTTTTTTAATTTTTTGTTTGGGGTTTAGCGTCCTTATGTTTTCAAACTTGGCAGAAAAGACAGGTTACCATGAAATAAAACTCGGCGGGTCTCATAATTCGTTTTCATTTACCATCGCTAAAAGTCTTATAAACAAAAAGCCTCCACTACTTATTTCTTTCTCGAGTTATATGTGCTCTCTAGTATTTTGATTTAGACAATTATTTATTATTAGACCTTATGATCCTACCGGACATTTTCGCGGTTTTGCTGTTTTATTATTATTTAATTTATATTTAGGTAATATACATTTTTTTTGTATTAGAGGATCTTGAAGATCAGTTGATAATAATACAATTATATTTAGGCGATGTTTAAAGATTTTATTATTCTTATTGTCATTGCATTGAACATATAAATGTATATGTAATAAGATGACCCAGAAAGGGTCATGGATGCAGTACTTTGTAAGGAAGCACTGTTATTAGAACAATTATTATACAAGGAGGTGATTTTATAAGACTGGGTGGGCCTCAGGAGGGCTTTAGAACCTACAGAGTTGATCTACGGCTACAGTGTAACAGAAAATGTATCTGCCGTAGCCGGATTCGAACCCGGGTCCTTAGAGTTAGTTGCAAAGTGTCGTATATATATATGAGCTATATCTAATATAAGTCAAATTGAGATTCCATAATAAAAGAAGTACAATTGGTGAGTGTGCCGCGACCCGTATAAAATAGGACGAGTCGAATCGATCCAGATATCGCCTAGGACCGGCCAGCTCCGTGCGGCTCCTAGTTGTACAATCCCAACCACCTGCCGTAATGTCGTCTAAACCTTTATGTGTCCATCTCGTCGGATTTAGTACTGTATAATGGACTTAGTATTGGACTACATTCGCTCCGACATCTGGTTCTTGTTAGGAACGCTTGTAATTACTGACTTGAAAAATTCCTTCAAATGGAATCTTCTGATCAATATCGTTTTAGTGAAGTGTTAAAACAAAGATTGGAATGTTTAATAGCTAATTAAGAATACAATTGTTTTATAAATGATTAGTCTTCAGAACATGACCCTGAAAAGTGGAAATGAACTTAAACATGTTGAACCTGATATCTTGCATTTCCTAGCGGGATGGTGAGAGGGGGAAGGGGAATGGTTGATTTCTGTATTTATAATCAAATGAAGAGTACAAAAGACTTTCGTTAATCATAAATGTATGAAGCAAAGTCACAATTCATCAGCTTTTATGGAACCAGGTTAAATAACTTCAGTTTCAACGATATTCAGAAAAGTACTTTTAATATTATTTCATGTTCAAAATTCGAACATTTTTATTATTCAAAAGTACAATAGCATTGTCACGATTTACTAACTTTTCTTATCCATTTACTTATTCAATGCTTAATTGTTATAGTATCAATAATGAAAATATCATGAATGATTTTATGGAGTTAGTCTTCCTCTCGACTAAAGCAATAATATTAGTCGTGAGGTGAACTTCGAAAACCAACTATTAAAAAACTACGGTGACATGACAAACAGATTCAGAGTGGTAAAACAGAACACGCACTGCACAGGGTTTCGTTTAACAGTAAAACTCGTGTTAAATCAGGCCTTAATAAAACAAAATTATTTGTGTGTTCATAGATATTCTCCATTACATTCTACTACTTTATAATTTTCTTTCTTTTTTTTTTTTTTTTATAATCTTTGGCTTTCCAACGATATATAATACATACTGATTTTTATTTCCGGGAATATCTTCTCAGCCTGGAATTCATTGATAAATTGTCATATTTAATATTTATTTATTGTTTATTATTGAGAACAATGAGAGATGGTTAGTTAAAGAATAAAAAAATAAAGGGCCTTTTACTTTCTGAAAAAATTGGCATTTTAGTCCTTTACTAACGTTTTAATGAGTTTAAGATCTAGCTGATATTATAGACGATCCAATCGAATACAGACATAATGAATTTAATTGAAATCGCTTGAGCCAGTCCTCAGAAAAAGTATAATACTAATGATATAAAGTGGCACTTCCGATTCATCGTTTTTTGTTAAAACGTTGGTCTAACATTACAGGTTAACCTTCCTTGAATTCGTAATTTAAGTTTCCTTAATATCTTGTTTTTGAGTACACATTTTTGCAATGCATAATTATTTGAACCCAGATCTTGAAACATTAAGACGTCGATTCGAAATTTTGCAATATTACAATAATTCCGCTTAAAATATATTCCAACAATAGATAAGTAGTTTAATAATAAAATAACAGAAACAATAGTACTTTTTCAATACCATTGTTGTCGGGAACCTGCATTTCTGGACATACCTTACTATCTTCTAGGTTTTATGAAAACGAAAGAAGTGGTGATGTATCACAGGAGATGTTTATCTGAGCAAGAGATTGGTCATAATAAACAGATATGACGATTTCTTAGGGATGCAAGAATCTTAGATTCTACCTCTGAGAGATTTAATAGAACTTCTATGAATATCAATGAACAAATGGAAATAACGAATTTCGAAAATCAGAGTCCTATGCCCTTTATGCTCCGTATAGATTAGAGGTCTCATTTTGAAGTTATTGTAATTTTAGTTATTTTCGAAAAAAAATTGAAGGTTCAGTAAGGCGAAAAATTTGTTGGCAGAAACCTGTGATATATTGTTAGACGATTGAAACTATTCAGACCGACTGACGCACAGTGAGATATTTGACCTCCAGACATCTGAACAAAAGTAATTTTCTTTTCTTAACTTCCAGTCATGTATTGGCTCTTAATGGAGTAACCAGATCTTTGGAGTATGAATGCTACTTCAACTAGACTCGTAGCGCGACCACGGGTTGCAAGAAAGACCTTGGAAGATCAAATTCTTTCTCTTAGTCGTTCGAGTTTCTTGTAGTTAACCCTCGTTCCTACTGTCTCAGAATTTCCAGTTATTCATTTCCAATATTGCTCATTACCATCAACGATTTACGACCATTTTTAAATATATCAGCCCTACTTCTATAAACAAAGATCTTTCTGTTGTGCTTCTTTGCGTTTTCTTGTGTTCATTTATATTTGATAGGAGAGAGTAATTGATTTAGTTTTAATATTAAAAAACTGTAGCCGCAGAAAAGCACAGTTGATTATTTTATGATTATTGCCAAATTACAAAAATCAATTTTTATTTTTAGTGTCCAAGAAAATGGGTTATAATTTATTTTGGGCCCTTCAGGGATTTAAGCTACTTCAAGGTGAGAGTTTTATAAACAAAAAAAGGAAACTATTTCCGGGTACAACCATTTATCAAAAGCTAGAATTTATTGATAAAATCTTTATTACAAGCGAAAATTATTCTGCGGTTGAACGAAATATTTTTGAAAATACATTTTCACATAAAGAAAATGTGGCTTCATTTTCAGTTGCAGTTTTTTATATAACAATAAAATCTTTTCATTACTACCCGCAGTTACATTTCAGTATTAATGAATTGAGACGCGGCCATGTTTCATCATGGTCTTTAATATGAAGAAAGACATTTGCTTGTTTTTACCCATAATTAAGTTCTCTATTTAATTTTTAAGATATATATTTTGTGGAATGTAGGGGCTTTTACTCATGACGTGAAAAAAAAATTAACCAAATCCTTTTTTTATTGCTTTCAATTAAAATAATAAATTTATTATTATTATTTTTTGAGCTTCCGGTATTACATGAAGCATATAAAGTTTCCTAAAGATGAAGTGGTTGTATGGTCTCGATCGTAACTTAGGAAAATATCGAGATTAATGTTCTACTCTTTTATCCTGTCTCTTCATTTTATATGGGCTATATATATCAGCACTTATAAATAGATTTTAAAATTCTTCACAAATTATGATTGATTAAGGAAATTTAATGTTTTTTATTGTTAACAGGATATTATTTATACAATTAAATTTCAAACTAACTACACTACATTACTATAATAATAATAATAAGCTCTCAAGCAAATAACATGAACAATCTGGTATAAACCAATCAAATTACAAATCTTCGAGGTCAGATCCAACACAAATCTCTCATCTACGTTTTGGTCCTCCTTTGGGAAGATAACACTATGGTTTAGAGTTGATTACACATTTAGTGATTCTTTCGTCACCTTTTAAGAAAATTTTAAGTCTTGGCCTCACTTGAGGGAGTGGGAAAACAAGATGTGCAAAGACGATTTTGCCGATGGAATTAAAACAAATTATAATTTGTAAGCAAATTATTTGGCTCTGCGTGGTGATAAAGGGCTAGGACAATTACTGTTATAAATTCCACTATTACTTTGCACATCGTACTTTACACGAGAATCGATAATTTATAGTAGCTAAAAAAGTGACTCCATGCAACGTAGACTTGGTAGCTAGTCATTTTCGTTAAGTTTTCCTATCGAAGGATCTAACATCCAGGAATTCAAAATTATTTTTTATAATAATATTATTATTAAAATTTACAAAATAGTATTTAAAGAACCTTTAGAGCTTGCAAATTTTCTCTTATACTATGTTTGTTATGGTGCTGTTATATAAGGGTCGTTTTGGAGCGAGTCCAAGTTTCTGGTAGGCCGGGAGGTGATCCCTTTTGAACTGCAATCAATACTAACAGCCCGTACTGTTGTACCATCTCTACCAATCCTACTCCTAATGAAATTATCTAAAATATCTTCATTTACCTTCAAAATATTTTAAATAACCCTCACACGACACTATTAATAGGTGTATGTTTTTTTTTATGCTCGATATGTTCTGTATTTTTGGACAATTATTATGTATATTTATAAGAAAAAAACATTGTTGTATAATTCAGAGAAATAAAAATGAAATAGTAATGAATTTTCCTCAGGGATCCTCAGGTCGATTGTGTAAATATTGTATATTAGAGTGTAAATGTGACTAGAGACTATATTATTTTATTTATTTATTTTTCATACAGATAGTTTGATTATGTTCATTTTGTTTATTCTTTTGTTTGTATATATTTTAAGAGTTTTTGTTTTTTTATTTATTTTATTTTAGTATGTATGAGATCATTCATCACTATTACCTATTGCCAACAACTGTGTGGCAGATTGTTATATCTATCAATAAATAAAAGTATTATTATTAAAAAAAAAAGTAATGAATTTTCATTGAGGACGTCAGAAAGTCAACGTAAAAATACCTTTTTTGAAAAAAAAAATTGTGCTATTAGGCTTAAAAATATTTAAAAAATCAAAGAACCTTAAGAAAAATGCAGTTAGTTTGGATGTAGGAAAGGGTGTGTGCTGCTTAACAAATTGTAGCGACCAGAGCCCGGAACTAATGGTGCCTTGGCCCGGAGACCAACCGAAGCACACAAATCTTCCTACTGAATATAAACATTTACAAATCGGTGTTACAATTGATATATTTCATGTTTTTAACCAAAAGTGAGTTTGTTATCCTGAGGTTTCAGTGATGAAAGAGCTATTATAAAAACACTAAAATGATTATTTACATGTTTTATTATTTAATCAGTTTACATTTTTTCTTTCTGAATCGCTAAATAAATTCTAAAAATGTGGATGAACCTGTGGTGAGATGTGCCTAAATTGAATTAAGATTGACATTTTACGCAGGGAGACTGCTGAAGACTGTCACGGATTTTTTTAATGAAACGTATAACTTCATAGTGGATGAAAGGGGTATACTTTTTTTTAAGTACACAGAATGCTGTTTCGTTTCGGTTGGCTGTACCATGTAGATCTTTGTCCAGCTAAACCAACCTTCTCCACGCTTGCCTATATTGGGCTACTGTTCTACAGATTCCTCCATGCAGCTTTTTCATATCTTTGTCAATTCTACCGATCCATCTAATTTTTTTCCCTCCCACGTGTTCTCTTTCTAACTATAGTTGCATTCATTATTGTGTAGAGGCGTCCTGATGCATTGCATCGAGCCACATGGCCCGCCCATCTTAACCTCCTTGCCTTCATATCATGAGATATTGACTGAACAGTCTCTGCAAGCAGGCTCTGATCACTCCTGTGATCTGATGAAAAGCACGCAGGACTTTTCTTCCAAATCTCTCGATTCTGCCTTCTAGGGTACTTGTTAGAGTCAAGCCAGGTCTCGAAGCCGTATATCAGAGATGGTCTTATTATGGCATTGTACACCCTTAGCTTTAGGTTTTTAGAGAGCTTTAGGGATTTTATTATTCTTGACTTGGAGAAGAAAGTTTTGTTCGCTCTTATTATTCCCTGGTCTATCTTAGCCAGTTGATCATTTTCGAAACTATTGTGAAGCCGAGCTGTTTGGTAGCAACTGTTTATTTTCGGAAACGATTTGCCATCAACGCAGGCCATGTTGTCAATCAATCCAAGGCTTACAATCTTTACTTTGTTTTAATTTCACTTACTTGCAACTAATTTCCTCTGCTTCTCTTATTTATTAAAATTAAGTATTTTCATGTGATCTTAATTATTTCCTAGGACCGAAATGTCGTCTGCGTATCCTAGGATATTTTTTTTCTGTCTTATGTTGGGTATGATACAATGATAAAATGACTAGACGAAGTTTCTAAAGAATGAATGGAAAATTCAGAATAATACAATCGATTAATGATTACTAATAATAATTAAATAGCTATATATAAATAAGTAATGCTTACTTTTTATTTAATAATAATTTTTGCTTATGCTTCAATATATTTGGTAATGCTATGTACTGTCTTGGGATGTAGTCGGGATACTAGGATAATTGCTGAAGGCAATTATCCAAAAATAAGTTAACTAATTAATTTACGTTGAGTCATATAAAAACTATTATAATTGGATTCTTTTCCAAAGGCTTGTTTTGTGTTACTAAATAAATACCTTTATTTCTATAAAATAACATTACTATTAATTATGTAATATAATAAGGTGTAGTATATAACTTACATCAAGGAACAAGGTGATAGATGATGTTATTAAAATTATTCAAATGATTCAGATAAATGGTTGCCATAAAATATGATTATTGCATTATTGCTAAATTGTTTAATTTATACTTATAGCTGCTGATTTGAATGATTCATGCCGTGGGATGTAGTAGTGTAGGTGTCGTCTTGTTCATCAGGGATGTCCAGGTTTCATGGTCCTTCTTACGACTTCGTCTGGTCGAAGTGCATCTTTCCCCTCTTCGTTCTTCTTTCCTCTGCTCCTCTCCTGCTTCTTAAGCCTGGTCCTCTCTCGTCTGTCTTCCTCTTCACTGCCCTTTTTCCTGTTCTAGTTGTCCCACCCCTTTTCTCCCACTTCCCTTTTGGGGCGTTACCTTATTTTTGAATCTAATTCCTTATTGACCATAGGTGACAGAACGCTCCCTAGGTAGGCGTCATCCCCCTCCCCAAGGCCCGAGAGTGGGTGGGAAAGTGCGACATGTCCAGAAAGGGTCTGCACCTGCTTAATTGGCTTCTGATCCTATGTCAAAACCTGTCGTTTTTGTTGTAACACTTGTAGATCTAATAGGGGACTCGTGTGGCAAACTAAAAACTGATATGTCCATATCCAGGGACGTAGTAAAAGGTTCCTCAAAAGGCTCCTACCCTGACCAGGTATAGGGACAGATGACGAAAAACCTTAATAATACCCAGAATTGTTAAAAGGCCAATACATATCAGTAAAAAAAACAGTACATTAGATTCTCCCACAGCCAAAATAATGTGGGTGGCAGTAAATAGAAAAAAATATTAAAATAAATTTAACACAAGTAATAATTAACCAAATAAGCAAGAGCAGTGTATGGGTCCAATACACACATATGCTTCTACTTCAGGGAGTTGAGGCGTTGGTCTTTGCGATCTGGGATCTACAGCGGGACCGGTTCCAATACGGTCTGAGGGTCGACTTTTATTTATGTGGCGGTCCCTTAAAAAAAGAAAACTTGAACCCCTACCATGGTGTTGGAATGGGGTTGTATCGTGTAGTTAACTCCTCCTGTCCCTCCCTTTATGTCAGAAATTACCTGGAGGGGGGGGGGGCATAAAAAAGAAAAAACACATGAAAACAACTGCGAGAGAGCTACCTTAAAAGTTTTAAAACGGTAATAAATCATTGTAATTTCCAGTGATATATGTAGTAACACTAATAGGTAGGCAATATGTTTGATTACAGTTTTTAAAATCAATTAATGACAATCAACACAAATCAACTAAAATATTGAAAAAAGAAAAGAAGATATTGAAGGTATGCAAAATAGCTATAATAAAAAAAAAATTAAAACTCAACCAAAGAAATTTGGCTATCTTTTAAAAACTTTGAAAATAAGTTTTTAAAATAAGCCTCTGTATCTTTTTTTTTTTAAAAGTCCGAAAAGACGGAAGTATTAGAACCTGTCATAAAATTAATCGTAGAAATTGAAGTAAGATGACTAATAATTCTAAAAAAAAAAAAAACAGTAAAGTTAAAAATTGCCTTGGAATAAGGAACCACCAGATAAATTTTATTTTTTAAACTATCTAACATTATATTTCTTATTTATTTACATATATATTTAGATATTTTCCGATTTCTTGCTTATTATTATTTGCTATATTTTTTAAAATTATTTTTTCTATTATTAATTGTCCGTTTTAAATCTAATGATTGTTGTTTTTCTTTTGTGTTATAGATTGTAAGTTCTTATTTGCCAGTCATATTATGTATTTAATTGTTTATTTTATTACCCGTTTTAATTATTTACATATTTTGGCTTATGAAAATAAGAGACATTTTTTTTTTTAACCTTCTGTAGGCATATTGATACATCTTAGCTGTCATATTGTATATAAATATTGATTATCTCACCTCTCCTATCTCACCCCTCACTTTTGTCAGTTCTGTCGACCTCATTAAGTTATTTATCTCCAAGTGTTGAAAATCCTACGTTAATAAAATGCTTTGTAAGAAGGTCGCCTCAGTTTTCCCGGTCTTTCATTTCAAATATCTCAATTCTGCCTTCTAGGACGCAAGACCCACTTCAAAAGTTAGTAAGGACTTCTTTTTATTGTTTCATAGCAATAAGGAAGAAGCAGAAATTCACAGTCGACTGATGGTTGATTATTTCTTTGTCTAGTAGAAGTGATTTGTACTGGGTAGAAAGGAAAAGTTGTGTCTGTTTGATAACAATAGCCACCGTAGTCGAACCGATCTTATTTATCAACTTCTCTCTTCTTAATTTAGTGACGTTTTGTTCTGACTTGGCAGAGAGTTGCTATTATTAAAGTTGAAGACAAACTTTCCTCTTCTACTCATTAAAATGATTTCTAAGGACTTTGAGTATTTTAACCTATAGATTTTTACCGGGTCGTAGGTTCTGTAAAATTTGTCTTTGAAGGTAACCAGTGCGGATCACGGCACCACGTTACTCTTGTTATTAATAAATAAATCAATGTGCTAATAAACCCTGAAATTTCCTGAAGCTTACTAAATATTATTCTTATTTGGTATATTTATGTATTATTGTAATAACATTTAAAAATATAAGTATTTATTTTTTTTATATTTATACATACATACAAATAAGTATAAATATATATTTAACAATTTTGTTAAACATTTAGTCCCTTTTCGTTCCTGAATGCATCTGCTATTTCTAAGTATATTATTTATCTATATGAATAAATTTACTAATATCCACAATAAAGTTGCCGGGGTCTACGCCAATTTCATAGGTAACTGAATTTTCCCTAGCACAGCTATATTTCGAAAATGATTCGGCTGGAATTAAGAGGAAAGCAGGTAATTACTATAAAACTAGTCCTGGATAAATTAAATTCAGTCAAATTCTATCCAGTTTTCCATCTACTACCTTTAATTGCGCAAGCGAAAATGTATACACGTCTATATTTCCAAACTGGCAGGTCCGATTTGATTAAAGTAAATATCAAATATTTTCACTTATCTGTGTAAAACAGGATTTGTTTAATAGGTCTGTTACAAACGTTCCTGAGGTAGATGGTGGGAGGAAGAAGGGGAGTCGGTAGGAAATAGGTATTAAATTCAACTCATAAAAAATCTGAAGGAATATTTATGATCAAATGAAGGGAGCAAATGATTTTATCAAAGATTAAGGTGTGAAGCATAGTAGTATCTCATCATAGCTTGAAAGGTGTCTTTAAAATATGGTGTAAATAAATAAAAAGGCCATCCCATGACTTTTTTTTTT
>NW_027105978.1:426100-461587 GCF_000696795.3 Halyomorpha halys
TTAACCTGGAATCCTCACACAAGACTGAAAAGACAGGAAACTGCACGTCGATTTCGACTATTACAGCACTTACTAGACAAACGGTCTGAACTTCCAACATATTACAAAAGACTGATCTACATAACTGTAATAAGGCCAATCTGGACATATATATTTGAGCTTTGGGGCTCCACTAACCTTGGAATTCCTCTCGTATTCAATCCTTACAATCCAAAATCCTCACTGCTCCTTACTTTGTCACAAATAAAATCATACATAAAGGACCTTAATGTTCCCTATGTAACCGATCTAGCCCGAACCACATATCATTCCTTCCATTATAAACTCCCTAACCACTCAAACCCCCTAGTTTCTAACCTTGCATCCTCTTCCATTCCTGACAATCTTCTTGAAAAGAAGATGGCCACGAAACCTGCTAATGTAAAACGTCATTAAAGTCCTGCCAATGGGTGGTTTATTTACACGCCTGTAACACTCAAATTTAACCGAGATCAGAATTACTAAATGTATTATAATGTACAGTTATAAATAACAATAAATGAATATTTAAAAAAAAAAATTATATCTGGTTGCAAAATTTTAACATTTTTACTTTCCACAAGTGTGTTAATAATATAATTAAAATTTAAATCCTGCTATTTACTTATTCAGATTCATTCTTATAGATACATTATTGAAAGTATCAATAATTATTTAATCCTTCCTATTAACTGAAGGGCTCATATATAGGTCAATTCAGCTTCAAAAACTTTTATTGTAACAGTTACAGGAAAACATCCGTCAGAGTGTTGAAACGGAAAACGCACTGCGCAGGCTTTCGCCTCATTACAGTAAAGCCAGTGTTTGAACAGACCTTACATTCTATGGCTATATGTATTTTTCTAAAACCTTTGGCTTTCCAGCGGTATATAATGAGTCTATATTCCTACTACTATTTCCGGAAATGTGTTTTGATATGTTTCCTCTTGTTTTTTTTCCTTTAGTTGATAACAACATATCCATAAGTTATATACTTATGTTTTGATTGTTACTGCAAAAGATGTTTAATTATTTGAAACAAACAAAATTGAAATCGCTTTAGAGGAAACCATTTTGAAAATTTGGCATTCAAGCCCTGCCGAACTATTTCAGTGCGAATAAAATCTGACTTATATTACATTAATATTAATTAAAATAGTTTGAGCAATTTTGGCTTAAATAGAAAAAATGTTAAACATTGGTTATATAAACTGGCACGTCAGGTAGGTGGTAACGATTTAATCGAAAACTTTTCTGTAGCATCTCAGGCATATACCTCTCTTAATAATGTCATTTCAGTTTCCTATGACTTTGAGTTTTTGAGCTAGGTTGTTCACTAAATATTGCGTTTTTAGGAAGTGAAAGTAAAATTATTATTTATACCAATTATCACAGATCCTTCCACGGAATCCCGTCGGAACCTAATTTAATTAATTGAGAGCTACTATACAATTCTACTATCCTTTTCTAAGTGGAGATGGTAGACAAATATAAGGCTAAAATAGTTGCCTATTCCGAGGCAGTGGTTGGCTGACGATGGGATGAGATTAGAGCTAGGCAGGGGGCGCTGCCAGGTGTACTACGGTGACACGCCCATTTGTCTTGTCCCGAAATAAATGGTCCTTCGGGCAAGATCTTGGATTATCTATCAGCTCCTCCAAACTGCTAATGAATCGTCTTCTCTTTTCACTTCCTTTTACAAGACTATTCTTTAACTATTACGAATTACTTTCGTACCTTATGTTGTATCCCTAGAAGCAGAAAATTATGTTTGTATTTTAATTATTCAATCTCACTGTAAACAAAAAGGTTATTTAATTGTTTTTATTCCTCTTCCTCCCACACATTTATTTAACGTTAACGTTTATTAATATTAACGTTTCTGCTACGTTTATCCCTTCACTAGTAGAGTGAAAAAATTGGCTTTTAAGCCCTGTCGAATTGAGCTCTGGGGCTCGACCAAACCATCAAATTCTTCCCCCTTCCAATCCTTACAATCCAAAATCCTTGATGCTCCTTATTACGTTACAAATAAACTCATTCACAAAGACCTTAACATCCGATTCGTTGCAGATTTGGCCCAAAACAGATATGCGTCTTTTCATTCCAAACTCCTTAACCATCCTAACCCATTAATTCTTAATCTTTCATCCTTAACAATCCCTGATAATCCTCCGAGGCATCTGAAAAGATGGCCACGGGACCTTCTAATTTAAATTAATGTTTGAAGTACCACCAATGGGTGGTTCCTTCCCAAGGTTTTCAAGTGTATATGAAACATACAACATATTTACTTATTGTATTTATTATTTGTACAGTTATAAATCATATTAAATAAAAAAAAAAGAAAAGCCCTGTCGAACTATTTCAATGTGAATAAAACCTGGCTTGTATTAGATTAATATTAATTAAAATCGTTTGAGCAATTATGGTTTAAATAGAAAAATGTTAAACAGTTGTTATATAAGACAAAGGAGACGGCGCTACAGTACTCCCCTGCACACAGCGCATTCCACTATTCCATTTTAAAGCTCCAGTCTGGTAAAGCTTCAAATTAAAATTAGGTGGAGGCCAAACTATTAGAGATGACAAAGGCTTATTGTAAGATAGATTGATCTGAAGGGAGGTGTATTAATTCTCACATGTTTAAAATATACACTGCTTTAAAAAAAAGAAAAGAGAAGTTTGCGTCGGCTGTGATGAAGTTAATCTTAAGTATCATGATGATATTCTTATTGTCGAGTAGAACGCCATCCCTGTTACTAATTAAAGATATCAAAATGCTCGGTTTAACAAATGAAGACTTAGAGATCATTAAAGACTGCAATATCCTAGGAATGTTAAGTAAACTATTATGATCCCTTTGTGGAAAATGAGCAAGTCGTAAAGTACTCATGTGCGGTAAATGACCTAAAAGTCCCAACTCAAGAGAAGAAAAAAGTAAGTTATTTCAACTCCATTTTTTATTATTTTAATGGAAACTATATTTATAGTAAAGAGTCAAAATTGATGATTTTCTACCAAATATATTTAGGTAGAATAAAAAATGGTGCCTATTCCAGATATTACAAACAAATCATTTGTAAGTCTTTCTAGGAAAGGAAGTGGGAGTGAGTAGCTCATGTGCAAGGACTCGGGTTCGATTCTGGCTGTGACAGATAATTACTGTCTGTTACCTGTAGCCGTAGAGTCAGCCCTGTGGGTTCGAAGGCCCTCCGGGGTCCACCGGGCCTAATAAAGAGGGGACCCTTATTTGGAGAAAAATCTGGCGGTCAAGTGTGATGCTGTCCAAATCACCTCCTAGCACAACCGTTGGTCTAGTAACAGTACTTCCTAACAAAGTAATGCACCCTCGACCTTTCATGGGTTGTGGTGTTACAGATTTAACTTAAATTTAATTGAAGTAAAGAAAATAGTGCGCCTGTTCGAAAAAAAGTTCAGTTTTTAACTAGAATACATAATGTTCTATATACAAGATATACAGTTAATTTTTAATCCGAAGCTCCATATCCTTGAAATTACAAAAACACTAAAAAACTTAATTTAAAATTATTTAAAGTAATGTACATTTTCTAAAATATGAGCTATATTGAGCTGTTTGTGATCTTGAGATTCAGTATTTCAAAATGCTTATTTCTATTCCAAATAAATAAAAATTAATATTTTTTTAATTCATGCTAGTAAATATCATTAAAGCGGCTGCCCCTACGAAGATAAACGATATCAACATTAGAGGACGTTCAACGTTGGTGCTATGAGACATGTATACGTCTAATTATTCCTTAGGTATAATTTTTCCAAACAATTGGAAATTAAGATTTTGGGAATTTATTTTAACGAATTTTATAGAAACTGCTTTTCTTATTCATACTACTCCCACTGAATTAAAAGCTGATTGGCATCTGTGCGTCGTTCGTAAGTGTTGCAGTTTCTAGGATATTTGCCAAATAAAAATTGCAAAATATTGATTTTTCGTAATTTAAAAAAAAAATCGATAATTATTGATCATAAACAGCTCTAGAGCTTGTCATTTAGCTAATTGACTCTACTTTAAATTATGTTCTATTAAATTTTCTAGCGTGATATGTAATAAAGATATGGCGTATGGTAGTTAGTAAAGCTGGGAATGCAAAATTAATTTTTTATAACGTTTTGAAATAGGCACTATTTCTTATTCCCCGCAGTTATGGTTGACTGATTAATCAATTTTGACGAGCAATAGTTATATATAGTTTTCATTGAAGTAATCAAATGTTAGGAGCAAATAACTTCTTTTTTTCTAGCAGGCTCTTGGACTATAAATTCGCATAGCATGAATTCTTTTCCAAGCCATGAAAGGCATGATGGATGATCTTTCAAATGAACTTATAATCTATTAGGATATACAAGTAAAATATACATAGCAATGCAAAAATATGATATGTAGATCCAAAAAAAACACATAATTTTTATAAATGTTAATTTCAATTATCGATTGAAGTTAATTATTTGTTTTCCTTCACTAATCTGCTGTTGAAATAGAAATAGACTAGATTTTAAATATTGCATTTAAAATTCATTGTGAGAAATAATTTTCATATCATTTAATAATATGAAATTATTTCGCTCAAGGTTGAAATTGAAAATATCATGTTGCAGACGGACTATGGAGGTGACGGAGGTGAGATGACGGAAGGATGAGCAGAAGCCCGCTAGATCCAGAAGAACAGGAGGAGGTATGTCAATAACATGTTTAATAAGTAACAATATTTCCGATTGAAATATTGTTGTAGCTTTTTGGAATTATGGAAATAATGAAAGGAATTGTTTTTAGGAACTACTGTTGATAAAATACAAATATCATTTTATATTTCGATGAAAAATCTACTATTTATTTTTTTAGCTTCATCCTACGTTTTTGATTCTACCTAATTTATCCATACAATAAAAACAGGCTGCACTATTCTAAGACTTATTATACGACTATTCCAAGACACTATGTACCTCAAAAATGTATTAATGGTGGTTTTCCTTATGCGTTAAATGTGCAACCACGCTAGCTTTCAAAAACTTCGGACTTCGGTAATTTGAAAAAAAAGAAAAATTAGTTTTTCGAATTTTTTGGAAACTATTTATTTCCAGGAACATTACAGACACTCATTTATAATATATTTTTAATTCTTTCCCATAATAATCTACTATTAATACGAGTTGCCCGACTATTTGTATCAATGAATTGTTCATGCTTAGTGGTAGGTTGATTATTAATGGATAAAAAAAGAAGGAAAAACTAGAACTTTTTTTTTCTTTCAAATCAGATCAGGATGTTATAAGCTCAAAAATTAAAAAAAAAAAAAAAAAAAAAAAGCTTCAAATTATTACACAATGTTCAATCGTTTCTATTGTAATTTTACATGTTCGTCCATGTCTATACCAGTAAAAATTTTTATTTGGAAGGTGTAATAGCTACAAAGTACATTATTTTTTCCTCTACCTTCCTCTACCTTCCAATAGACCGAAATAATAAAAAATATTAGAAGTGCCTAGGGGGTATGTTCTTAAATGTAACCGACTGGCAAAATGAAACAACCCAATGTGCATGCGCCCACCAGTTTAACATCAAATCCGTGTTTTATTTTTCAGTTTTTTCGTCATTCTCCATTAATGTCTATGACTTTATATAATATACATCATTTTATTCTGAAATCATTGGTCAAGGCTCTATCCTGGCCCCACTTCTGTACTTAATATTCTCATATAATTCCGACAACATACTAACTGCGTCATATACCGACGACTCAGCTATATTCACGAAAAACACGGAGCCTTCACAGACCGCACTAACCACTAAACATAGTCTTGACAACTTACAGGCCTGATGTACATAATGGAATATAAAGATTAACCAAACAAGATCATTCACAACGACTTACGCATGCCAACTGTAACGAACCACATTTTTATGACTTAAAAACGGTTTCAAGATAAATTACATGGACGTTTCAATGAATTTGTATGATACATATGATAATAACATTCCTTACGTAACTCGGCTTAGGCTGAAGAGAAGTTGGATGAGAGACACTTCCTAGTCTGATCAAATAGTTTACTTGGACGTCAGGAGGGTGAATCACTGCGTGCTGTCTCCAACCAATACCAACTTATGCCAGTCTATATATTGTTGCTCATTAGCTGATTGCAATTATTTTACAGGCGAAAATAAAAAAAAAATTGTAAAGATAAAAAACTCTTTGTATTTCCATCGGTATAGAATAAGTCTATATTACAACTCTTATTTCCGGAAATATGTTTTCCAAATACATAGATTTTTCTTCATTATTAAGTTTTTGGGAATAATAAAAGTAAATATTAAAAACTTGAGGTCTTTTTTTTTTCATTCTGTAACCGCAGACCTCCACGGTCAGTGACAGATTATTCCCTAAGACATGGACCGAGTAATTTTTTCTGTGTTGGCTGAGTGTAGTGGGTATTTTTGAGGCGTGGAGTAGGAAGCCGCTTTAAATGGAAATCCCCACCGCATACAAATTAGGGATGGGGATGGGGTTGACTCCTCCCTCGATTAAGCTCCACTTCTTCTTACAATATATTTCACAGCAGGATGAATATTGAAGCAGCTTTCTTTATTCCTAACGAATTCTTTTCTTTTTTTTCACTCGTAATTTGAAGCCAGTAAATGATTTGTGTGCAGAGAGAAGAAATGTTTTCTAATTCTATTTCTCCCCTTATAATTGTTGGAATTGTAATAATGCTCAGTAATTTTAAATTTGTAATAAAAAAAATTATACTTCATGCCGGGACTTTACTTTTGTTGGGTTTACGGAGGTGAGGTTTTATATAATCTCGGGTTTTGGTGTTGATCGCAAAAAAATAAATAATTCTTTCTAGTTCTCCATTAGCGCACCTAGCTTAGAAATTTGCAATAGAAAGAGGCACTTTAGATGAAAGTGTTTCTTAAAGAATCCAATTTTATGTAAGGAGATGATCGGGAGTGAGGTCACCAAAGATACACAAATAAACAAAACTTATTTATTTATACCGAGATTTCTACCTGAATTTCAGCCCTTCATCAGGGCGAAATAAAACGAGATAACAAGCTCAAGAACAACAAACGATAACCTTAACCTCAGAGAAAAATAAAAAAACAAATGATAACAAATTAGGAAACTTACATGGCAATAAGTTAAGTCGATATGAGTTGATACTAATAGAAGATAAAATATAACGTTCTAGGTAAGAATTATACAATTAATGATTTTTTATCATTTATATTGAAGAATTTTATCTCTTTAATATTTTATCTTCTATTGGTATCAACTAATATCGGCTTGATTTATTGTTATATATGTTTCGGCTATATGCTATCCAAAAATATATATTTATATTAATTAAAATTGAGTCCATGGAAAATTATTATTATAGTTGGATTCTTTTCCAAAGGCTTTTTTTTTTTTGTTTACCAATTTATCAATCATTGATTATTTTTATATTTATAAAGTATTGTTACCATTAATTATATAATATAATAAGGGGTGGTATTGGGTAATATAATAGTATATAAACTATATCATAACAAACTCAATAACAACAACAGATAACCTCAACTTCAGAGAAAAATAAAAAAACAAATGATAACAAATTAGGAAACTTACATGACAATAAGTTAAGTCGATATGAGTTGATACTAATAGAAGATAAAATATAACGTTCTAGGTAAGAATTATACAATTAATTTTTTTTTTTATTTAATTAATTGATTTTTTATCATTTATATTGTAGAATTTTATCTCTATAATATTTTATCTTCTATTAGTATCAACTAATATCGGCTTGATTTATTGTTATATATGTTTCGGCTATATGCTATCCAAAAATATATATTTATATTAATTAAAATTGAGTCCTGGAAAATTATTATTATAGTTGGATTCTTTTCCAAAGGCTTTTTTTCTGTTTACCAATTTATCAATTATTGATTATTTTTATATTTATTAAGTATTGTTACCATTAATTATATAATATAATAAGGGGTGGTATTGGGTAATATAATAGTATATAAACTATATCCAGGAAAAATAGTATTTATTAACATGATTTATAAAATGATTGCAATGATATGATAAAATGATCCAGATGAATATGGTTTGCCATAAAATATGAATTACATTATATCTTATTACCTAATATATTTATATTTAAAACTTAAGTATCAGTGACACCAAAATGTTAAAAAAAGAGAAGAAGGAATAAGATCTAACACGGTTGAACTGCTGTAAAATACTGGTTTTATTGGGTTTGTTACATCTCTTTATATACATTCGATCAGCTGATCCCATCAGTTAGCTGACATCGAAGTAACAGCTGGTACAGACCGTAACATTATAGGTATATATCTGAATCTGAATGACTGCTGATTCATTTTCAGTTTGGTGATCCAAGAAGAATACGGGGCTAATTTGGGGCTGACACTTAAGCGTTTTGTACAGGTGTTGTTTAAAATCTATAATTGACCTGCCTACCGACAAAGCCAGCAGGCAATAATTGTTTTTAATAGATTTGCTCAGAAAGGGTCCTTTCCACCAGTACCCATTAACCACCTGCGAAGTGCCCTTTATTGACAGGAATCATACCCGGCACAGGTATGGACAAGACATGTGGCAAAGACTTTTATAATATTATTAATTGGTAATCCCTCAATACATATCATTTCCTAGTTTGTTTCTTTCTTATTATTTGATTTTGATTTTTTTTTGAATTGAGGTAATTATCTCATTTTGTTTTCCAGCCCGGATGAAGGCCTCAAATAAATAAGTTTTGGTTATTTATCCAAACTTATATCTATATACGGTCCATTATTAACACCTCATTATGAATCTTATTTTAAAAAGATTTTAAGTAATAGATGATTTTCCCTTCCAACGTATCTTTAAAGGCATAAATTACCAAAATACACAAACTTTTTTTTATACGGTGTACAATGATTTGAACCAAAATGGTGCAGAAAATCGTTTGAGAATTGAATTTCCAAAATACTTCATCATGATGAATATCATTGCCCACCTGAACCGAGTATAACATCTCTCTAGATAGCGGATTCTAAATTATGTTCTAGGATTGTCATGGGAAATTTAAATCATAAAGACTTTGGTTTATTCAATGTTCTCCGTTTGCGATGGTTACCGGCGATTTATGCCTTGCATAGAAGTTGTAAAATCTTCCATAAAAAAATAAAGTTAAAATTAGATTCTCTGTGAGATCCCTTCATTAAAAGTTTTTTTTTACAAAAATTAAAGAAAATCACAAGGTTGGGCGGGCTGAAAGAAATCTTAGAATTGAAATAGTCGACTTCACTACCACAATTTCATTTCCCTTATTAAGTTTCATTATGGAATTTTCCAAAATCTAGAAAAAAAAAAAGACGTCAAATGTGGTCTCCAATACCCTGCGTACATTATTATTTGTTGTCATAAGCACAATTATTGCTATATTTTACTGCTAAGTGGTTATTGTTGATGGATAATAGAATGAAAGTAATGATGTTAAGAAATACATGTTCTGTAAAGAAAAAAATAATGATTTGTTTCTACAGTAAAATAAATATTTGAGCTTAGCCTAGTTCCTGTTAATTTTAAATTATAAGTCAAATTAGGGTGTTGGAATTTGTTTAGCTCTAGAGACAAAGAACTAGGAAAGAGGTTCGTTGTTGATAATTTAAAAACCTAAGATGTCAGTTGAAGTAGAACCTATTAAGTCTTTGTCCACAGAGGTAATTTGTGAAATGAGGACTGATGTTTTATTCACTTTGTTAAAACTCCCCT
This sequence comes from Halyomorpha halys, assembly GCF_000696795.3. Classification (NCBI taxonomy): domain Eukaryota; kingdom Metazoa; phylum Arthropoda; class Insecta; order Hemiptera; family Pentatomidae; genus Halyomorpha; species Halyomorpha halys. The sequence goes on from NW_027105978.1 coordinate 435,934, forward strand.
CGTTCCACTTTCCCTCTGTTTTCTTTGTCTCCTTTCCATCTCTTGTTCCTAACCGACACCTTTGTTTTGTATTGTAGCTCCTGAGGAATCTTGCGTTTTATCAAAATCTTTTTCTTGGTTAGGATGTTAAGGCAGTGTTTAATGGTTCTCATTATGTTTTATTACGAACCTACTTTAACAAAAGAAATATTAATCCGAGATTTTATTATTTTTTGCTCTTGTTTCTTTCTCTTTCTTATACCTTTCTGTAAGGAGAGATTTTGTGAAATGCTTTGCATTAAAACTGTCCACAATATTTAAGGATACTTGCAAACTAACTTTATTTGAATTTTTTTTTTCATTTTGGTTTAAATCCTCCATAGAGAACCTATAGATCCCGAGAGTGGGAATTCCAAGATGAATTTCTCGGGGCCGTCGGAATATGGACTAACTGAGGATAGGAATCGAACCCACAACCTTCTTAGCTAAGCTCTCTAGGACCATCGCTCCGACCGGCTCAGCTATCTGGTCTATTACAACTTTTAGACATGCATCAATACTACATTAAGATTTCAGAAGGAAAACCATCATGAATTTTTTTTCAGAAGAAAAAATTGAAGTTTAACCTATTATGTTTATAATTAATTTTTTAAAAAGAATAAAATATATTCGTATAATGAAATTTTAATGACTAGTTCACAATAAAATCTTTACAAAATTATTAATCATAGATTTATTTTGACCATTAAAAAAACTCCTATCTTTGGTAGAGCATTTAAATTGTTTTCCAATACTAAATACAATACAAAATCAGGGTTTAATCCAAAACTATTGAGGTGTGTCTTGAGGTAAAGATATGGCTTATTGCCATATTGTTATTACAATACTGACAGTTACTATCGACCTTTAAATTGCTCTTTCATGTATCAATATAATTAAAAGTAGTAGATAGGGTTAAATACGATACCTAGGCACAACTCCTTCCTCAAGGAATTGATAAGAATATCATCCTCAAAAGATAAATAAGTAAGTTTACCTAAATTTTTTAAATTTAGTTCCACAAAAGTTTATAAATATCTCTAGACAAAAAAAGACTATCAACAACAGAAATTTCTTGCAGAGAATAAAGAAATAAAACAGTTACAGAAAAAATTTTAGTGAAAGACATTTTAAAGGATATTGGTGAAAGAAAAAAGTCTAAATCATTGTACCATTTGAAAACTTTTACCATATGCTAAATTTAAGATTTTCATAAGAAGTATATGACTGGATAATAGATGATGGAAGAAGATGGAATAAACCTATAATGACTTGTGATCAAAAAATAGAAGAGGGTTTGACAGTAAGCCATCTATCATATTAAATAATCAAGGAATATATCTTAGGCAGGAGGCTCAACTTTTAGTTAAATAAACCCAACCTCTTCTTGGAAAATCTTTTGAAAAAATTAATATTTAATTCATTAATTAGAAGAAATACTCAATATTCATTAAATAGTAATAATTTTCAATGTAATAAACGCCTTAAAACGATCCAGTGGTTTTGCATATTTTATTGATATATTTCCCTATTTGATAGGATTTTAAATAGAATCAAAATAATGTATTTTTACCTCATCGTGTTGTGTATAACAAATTTATCTTTGAAATCATAATTTTATTTTCATCAAATGTTTATTATTAAGAATACCGGGAGAATGCAAAGAATTTATTGTAATTAGTACTTGATTACTCTTTGAATAGTTACATAGAGTATATATTCGATTTTATAGTTGAACCCGTAATAATAAAATTAAATGTAGGCCCAAATATTAAATGCGTCGATTATGATTATCAATTTCTCCAAGTATTTCTACTCCTGATTTAGATTGTGACATTAAGCTCTATTCTATTATCATCGAATTAACAGAATTTAAAGAAGGATATGCAAATGTGTGATACCAGCAGCTGGGCCTACAGGAAGCGACCTTCTCTCTAAATCTTAGGATTTAGGGTACCTAATCCACCAGAGCTTAGGGTCTGTCAACCCAGAACTAATTTATGCGTTAGCTTAGCCATAAATCTCATTTAATATGATTCACCCAACTAGCCTTAATATTTTAATATAATTATTTCATATAGAGATGGAATATTATTCTAAAGAAAAGTTAATTGTATAAATCAGTGAATATATAAAATACATAATTAGTGAATAATTATTTTAGTCACGTTCCTAAGCTATAATAATATAAAAATGTTTTTTAGTAATATTAAAATATTTTACAAATCACCGAACAGAAAAAGGATAAGTAACGGTTATTCTATCCTAACAGTCATTATAATTTCACTAAATTCTAATATTTTAATAAGATATATAACTCGCTAACTCTTACAAGAATATATTTCATGGAATTTAGGTTTTTCTGAATCAGCAGTTATCAATGAGAAGTATGGATTATATACTTCTATTTATTGCCAAGCTTTTTTGCTAATTTTGGTAGAAGTAATCACCATCTATCTTTTGTGAGACAGCGAGAAAGTGAGAATTGTGAACATGTTCTCGAAAATAAGAGAAAAATACGTTAAGTCAAGATATAATAAAATATTTATAATTTGTTTATAAAATATATTATTTTACAGGCTTCCTCCATTGTCCTTTATGTATCCCCCCTTATTATACTTTATTGATAAACTTTTCTAAGATTCAATTTATCAATGAATATATAAAATAGTTCATTTTGGGAAAGACCTTTCATAACCCTGATTGCCTTTCTTTTAATCTTCATTGACAAAAATTCTTTTATATCCCTTCATAATTGAGAACAATGCCTTTTAATCCGGCTTCGGGTGCTTTTGTGTTTGTATTTGATTGTTGGTGATTTTCAATGGTTCTTTATATTGACTACAGATATTCTATAATTTATGGAAACGACGATAAATGTTTTTTAAATAAATGATCTGAAAATGCCGAGTTTTATTGAAATTCAGTCTTGAGATAATTAAAAACTTTTGACAAATATTACAACCTGTCACTTAAGCTAATTAAGATAAAGTTTATTGCGATTTTAATGCCAATCAATAGTTTTTTATTTATTACTTCAAGGACTTAAAAAGTAATTTTTATTTATGAAGCACTATTGTAACTCATGGATGAACGATTATTTTACATTTTTATTTATAAAATTAATAAAAATGAGTAAATATTTTTTGGTAGTGAAGCTTTGTATTTATACAGGAAATTAATAAAAAATATGTCCTGAGAAATGAAAATTTTTACTTGTATTTTACGTTTAAGGTACGTAGGAACAAATCTTCTTACGTATCTGTCTTGTGGGCAACAACTTATGGTTAGGGGTGTAGGTTATAAACATGGACTAGGAATTATTTTGTTTTACATCAAATAATTATATTTTTTATTTATTAGTAAATTCTATACACAAAATTTCTTCGTAGAGAATTATCACTTTTCTTTTGAATTTTATATACAATAGGATCGAACTATACCTAAAACTTTTTTTTAATTAAGTGTGCTTAATAATCTCGCAACGAGATTACAAACCAGAACTGCCGCTAGTTCATTTCTTCTGCAATTCTCTACTTGCATTTTGTTGTTGAGCGCAATGCACCCATTATCCCTTCAGATGCACTTGTATTTACTTTTAGAAGGTATTTACTCACATCGTCAGCTGCAGTTTACAGCTTCTTTCCTTGTTTGAAGCGATTTGCTGAAAGAGATTTTATTATTTAATTTGATTACACATGTATTCTGTATCTATTGTTCTTTGAAAATTATATATGATACATTATCAGAAATTTATTAATTTTCAATAATTATACTAATTTTATAACTGTAATATTCATATTTATGTTCTTTAGGTTATAGTATTTTGATCTTTATGGCAATTTTGTTCTTTCATTTTGGTTTAGCAAATAAATATAATTCAGATTTTTTTTTCACTTAATAAACCTTAAATGTAGCAAGCGACATATTTTTATGTTTTTTAGATATTCCTAAAATTAAAATCTCAATTCCTAAGTTAAAAATTAAAAGTCAATTCAATTAAGCCATGAAATATAATTAATTATGCACTGTGAAAAAAAAATATCTACCGCTATAATCCTTGAAGGGTTAGGGGTTCAGTACTTAGTAAAGAAGTATTGTTTCTTGAACATAGGTTAAAAAATGTTTTCTTTTTTCTATTTCTTTTCGACAAAAATAGAAATTCATCACTCCTGTTATCAGAAAGACTCTCCTCGGCTATAGCTTTTCTCAAAACGATAACAATTGACAAATCCGAAAACAATCGTCCACCATGGACATTCCAACGTCCTAAAGCTATTCTTGACCTGTTCAAATACTCGAAAAATAATACCAAACCAGTTGAATATAAAGACCACTTTTCTCGTCTAATTCAGAGCATGCCAGAATCCTTTATAATACTATACAGATAGATCAAAATCAGACCAATCAGTAGCATAATCCTTCGCAACTGATGACTCAACGTATGACATTAAACTCCACGAACTATGTAACAACATATTCACTGCCGAACTCAATCCAATAGCTAGAGCACTACACTTCTATTTGTCTTTGAACCACAGCAATATTACAGTAATTACAGACTCATTAAGCTCATTAAAAGTTTAGATTGTATGTATCCAGAGCATCCGAAAATATGGGTATGTCAGATATGTTTATATGGGTTCCAAGCCATGTAGGGATCGCTGGGAATGAACTAGCCAATCACGCTACAACAGAAACACTCGCGCTTCCGGGAGGGGGAAAGCAATTTTAACTCCATGAGAAATGAGCAAACCCCTTGAAAAGAAAATCAAAGATAAATGGCAATTTTTTTTTAATGAAAACCCGAGGAGTAAACTGAAAAATATTAAAAAAGAGGTCAAGCGCCGGGGTACCTCGCAAATACCGTAAATAGGAGGTCGTACTGACCAGGTTGAGAATAGGTCACACGAGGCTCACCCACTCTTATCTCAAAAAAACGCCTCCGAACTGCCAGTATTGCAACAACAATTTGACAATTAGCCATATTTTCAAGAATCCCCATATATCACATCACACCTCAATAGCTTAGGATTAAAACGAGATATTTCAAAAAACCATGGGGATGATGATAAAACAATAGAATTAGTGTTTCAGTTTTTAAAATCAAAAGATTTACTAAAAAAAATATTATGTTGAACGGGGGAAAAATAATAATAATAATAAAATAAATAAATAAAATAATAAATAATGAAATAAAAAAAAAAATCATATCAAAAATCCTAACAATATGAGAAGCTACATTTTTCGTTGTTTATTTTATTATTTTTTTCTTCTCTGGGATGGAATTGTATTCTCGCACTTCTCAGAACAAAATTGTAATTTATTTTTAGTAAACCAAGTCTCAAATTTAGAAATCATGAAATTTACCATAGCTCAGAGTTCTTTAGTCTTCAATCCATAATATCTCTCGTCTTGTTCCAAAACCTAATTGATTTTTATGTAGCTTATCTGTTTAAGGTTTCAGAATCATGTCAAGTATTTCCATTTTTGAGCCTGTATATTGCCCTATATTTTCTCGTTAAGTTAGCATATTCTTTAGGAAGAATTGTAAACACCAAGATATGGTAATAAAGAAAATAATAATTACTACATTAAATCCTCAATTGCTAAGAAGGTGGCAGGATCTGAAAACTGTTCTTTTAAGTTCAAATCTTTAGTAGTTTTTCGTAATGAAATTAAATTGTTTGACGTTAGTATACGATATAGTCAATATATTAAAAATTGGTTTTCAGTTATCTTAGTGTTCAACAATGCATAATTCTGTCCAGTACGTTGGATTATATTTTGATTACAAATATAGTCAAAACAGTTCAAAAAAATAAATGAGTTTTTCTTTCTTTAACGATTATCTGATTTGAAGAAAATACGGCAATTATGGTGTCAAAAATTCCTGCTAAAGGCGGAAAATCAATGATAATTTATTGTTATTGCAATAAAGCTTTCAAATATTAATTTTTATTATTTGATTGGTTTAGTTTATTACCTTTTTCCCCTCCAAATTTCGATGGGAACCGCTCGACCCACAATACGGCGATGTGGTTATACAAAACCAGTAATACTTCCAGTTATTGCGGTACTGTATATTCCTTCTCCTGTATAGTCTCTACTCAAAACTATCTCTTGAGTTTTATTCATTTATTGTGATATCATATGATAAACAAAGGGAGGCTATTAACGTGGTATAAACGGTTTTTTTTTGTAGATAATAAGTCGAAGAGTATTAGACATGAGCCCGAGAGTTCTTACCAACGCGCCTTAGGAGCTGAAAAAAAAAATCAGACATATATTTGTAGTAATTTTTTTTTTTTTATTACGTAACTACTTTCTGCATTTGCTATTTAGTGGATTATATGTTGTAATCGATTTAATTTTTCGTAAGTATATAAGAGTGTAAATGTGACTAGAGATTATATTATTTTATCATTATGTTATTTTATTTATTTATTTTTTACATAAACATAGTTTGATTATGTTCATTTTGTATATCGTTGTATTTGTATATATTTTAAGAAAGATTTCTTTTTCTTCATTCATCTATTTCTTTTTATCTTATTTTAGTATGAATGTGATCATTTATCACTATTTCCTATTACCCACAACTGTGTGGTAGATTGTAATATCTATCAATAAATAAAAAGTATTTAAAATTTTTTTTTTCGTACAGAATAATAAAAAAAGTTTTTTAATCATATTGTGTAAGCGTGATTATATATAAAATTACTAAACTAAAAAAAAAGTTTTTAAAAAAATCAAGTCAGAAGTCTTTTAAGCGTTATTTGAAATCTTTAAATGAAACTTTTTAGAGAAATTTTTGAAGGAGTTTTCTCTTATCTATATCCCGAGCTTATAAAAAAATTGTCTAATTCCCCCAATGAACGATTAAAATCTTAATTTCTGCTCTTCCGAATCATATCAACAGCTGTAAATTTTATGTGTTTATTCATCATATAGTTTATAATGATGAAATATTTCTCAAACTGTTTTTATTTTTAATAACTCCGGTATTGGTATATGTTGTTCTGGTTAGTACAATTTTGTTTAGTGTATAGACTCCCAAAAGTTTCGTGTAGATTGGTGAAGATGTAGTAGTTTTTAAATTTTTTGTGATTTTAGACTCATATAGAGTAAGATAAAACACACCTAAGTAGGATTAAAGCAATCAACATAATTTTCAAAAACATTGCTTTTTCTAGGTTTGGCATTTAAGAGGTCTATACCGGGTACTGTACCAGGGCATTTGTTATTGTAGTTTGAAACCTAATAAACACAGTTTGAAACTTAATTAATATTTTTTTTATATTTTAAAATAATTCTGCCATTTTTGTTTTTCTTATTGTTTTTTATAATGTAATATGTAAATGTATTTCATATGACTGATCCACTGTGATAATAGAACGTGGTATATTATTTGGTTTGTATAAGGTATATAATTTGTCGTGAACTTAGACCTTTATGATTTATTTTGTTTTGGTTGTTCACGTTCAAAACAATTATTTAAAAATTATGAAGAGTTCTTACAAAATAATAATACCAAAATATAACCAACGTTACAACTGTCTTTTATGATATAGGAAGTGTTATTTAAAAGTTCTATGTTAAAAAAACAAATAAAATCTATAATGTTAATTGATTTTATCACTTGATCATCTTTTTATTATTTAGGTATTTAAAAATTTTCAATTATCAGAAAAACATGAAAAAAGATTAATAACTTGTATTACCTGAAAATATCAATTCTACAATATGACGTGGGAGACCCTAGCAAATAGAGTCGGAGTGCCTGTCATTTGAGCTGTCGCAATTATGTTGACGATATTAGAAAGCTTTGGAACGTGTCTGGATATATTGCACTAACTCAAGATTGCTATGTCGTTACCAACACGTGACACGGCACGCAAGTCTCTTCTTTATGACATTTTGAGTTTCTACATCGACTGGCAAATTCTGTTTGAGAAATGAAATCGAAAAGTAAAAAAAAAAAAAAAGAGGTGATGCTGTTGGAATTTCATATTTAAACTGCTACATTAACTCAAGCTACATTTTTTTTCTTTATTGAATGGGAAATTCTTTTATGGAATTATTACATTATATAGGTTTATACAATAAAACGAGGAAAAAAATCAGCCAAATTTCCTACTATGATCGAAATAATTCTATGAGAATGGAGAGATCTCTAGAAGAGAAATGATACCACCAAACATTATTGGAGGTTTATTACCTACCTCCCTCACCCCTGTTGATCAACAATTATCTCCAAGATTAATTTTCCTTAAATAAAGTTACTAATAACGAGTATGTAAAAGTTAAATCGAGCGACATAGTAATGTTATGTATTGGTCTTTTGACAATCCTGGGTATTATTAAGGTGTTTGTCACATTACCAGAGGCCCCTGAGAAAATTAGATTGGCTAACCTTTAAGTGTCAAAACACAAAATGACAGGTTGTGATGAGGGACCGGAATCAAATTAACCAGGTGCAGACCCTTCCTGGACCTGTCAAACTTTTTTACACATTCTCGGCCCTGAGGAGGGGGACGCCCAATCAGAGAGGAGATTTAAAAATAAGCTAACGCCCCAAAAGGGAATTGGGAGAAAAATACAGAGGAAATTTAAAAGAGCCAGACAGACACACTCAAACAGGAAGGCTTAGACGGGTTAGGACCACAGTCAGGAGGCAGGCAGAGAAGATGCACTTCGACTAGACGAAGTCGTGAGAAGGGCCACGAGACCTAGACATCCCTTATGAACGACACCTACGGCACTACATCCCACGGCATCAGCAACTATAAGTATAAAATTAACCAATAAGTAAAAATGTATTAATTATATTTTATGGCAACCTTTATCTGAAGAATTTTAATTATAGTAAAAAGTTGTAAATAAATAATTGCCTTCAGCGATTATCCTAGCATCCCAAGTAAATCTCCATAGATACATAGCAGTAAAATTAGCTAAATCTGGAAAGCTGCGTTAGCTAAGAACAAATATAAACTCAAAGAGACTATGGAATTTTTTCCAAAACAAATTTAAAAAATATTCCTAATATAAAAATCTTGGCAAGTAAATATTGAACTTTGGTCAATTTGTGTGTTTCCCTATATACTAAAATATATCCCTTTAATTGGATGAGCTGTGCCACTCTATGGCAACTGCTCAAGGAATCTTGAAATTTGGGTTGAGTAAATGGTAAGTAAACATTCAAGAGCACATGTGGTAGCTATTGAATATGTTTATACTACTCGAATAAATTTGCATAAATCTGACTTGCTCTTCTAATTGTATAATGAATGCTCCTTGCTAATTTAGAACTGGGTGTTCACTATTTGCATTTTGTCAGGATAACACTCTGGAAAGATTGATTTGTTTCTTTTTCATCCAAATATAGTTTTGGGTCATGGAAACGACTGATAAATATTGTTGTACTTTCCTCAAAGATATCTTGAATTTATGACGAAATGAGTCTTATATTATTACATTTATACAGGATATACCCTTATACAATTCATGTGCCTATGCTGACAAATTTCTTTATTTCTGAGTACGCTCTTTCTGCTTATATCGTCCTGCCAGTTACTAGTGTTGGATGGACTAATTTCTTAATAGAATTTACAATGTTGACATTTATCATCAATATTATACTCGAGTTAGTCCTTGTGATATGAATTAGTTACTAAAACTTGGCCTGTTATTATTATTATCCAAATTTTATTCTTCTAAGATATCTGGAATAATATCTACTTCAAGGGGATGTAGATTGTATTATATTGTTTGTTTAAAAATTACAAACAATCCTACATGTATCAAGAAGTTCTTTGAGCCATAGATATTTTGTATTTTTCTCGTACTTTTCAGATTAACATTTGGAGATATAATTATAGGGATCACTATTTTTTTATACAAGTGACAAAGTGCAAACAGTTGGTATTTCCTAACTTTTTCGGCCCTGGCAGCAAGTAAGTAAGATTTATTTGGAATAACTGTCCATGATTTTCTGGACGTTTATGCGATACTATGTGGACCGCAATAAATTTCTTATCTCACAATACGTTTGTTGTTTATTTTTTCTGATATAGCGATGATCAGAGACCATATCATCGCTCATTTATCACAGTTTCCTACATTTAGTTTGGTGATAAATTTTTACTACATTATTGTGTCTCTCAAAGTAATCTGTTTCCGCAAGGGTTTTACATCCTTTTATCACAAGATAAATAGATTCATGAGACTTCAAGCAAAGCCTTAATTAAATATGACAAGATTCTCTTTTAGGATATGCTCTTAATAAACCCTTGTTGTTGTAAAATGGTCTTATGCTATAGATATTATACCGAAGGATATTATGTTGCAAAGGAACCGTGTCTTTTGGTTTGGAATTCATCATATAGAATAACCTAAAAAGGGTATATAAGATAGCTGTATTTGTTTTTTTCTTTTTTAGACATAAATGTGATTAATACAATTATGTAAATAATAATATTTATATACACAAGATCTTTGATATTGATTTGATCTTTGCTCAAATATCAAATAAGTAACTGGTGCTATTAAGCGTGGCAATTATAAGTTGGCCGCTAGATGGGGACCCACTAATGAGGCAAACTGCTGGAGGTCAGGGCCCCCTGATCGACCACTTGTTAGTCAAGCCACTTAGTTCACTTAGTCAATGCTCTCATTTCCAATCCATAGCCTTCGATATTGCCTCTTAATTTCTTTCTAGTTTTGAACAAGCTTAAGCAAATGAACTTATTTCTTGTCTAACTTCATCATCGAATCTTTTGCCTTTAAGTATCATCAAGAAACATGGCTTATTGCTTTATAACAGATGCTTCGCTATTTCTATATTAGAGAATATACATATAGAATATATGAACACCATTGAAAGTTTGATATCAATTGTATAATAATACAATTTGATTATCTATGATATTGCTATTTATATACTACATAAAATATAATAGTTTTTCTATAAAATCACTTCCTTGCATAATCTTTGTTCAAGAAAAATTTCTTCTATACAATGTACTGACCCCTTGAACCTGTATGGGTTGTTGTGGTAGAGGTTTTTTATTTATATTCTGAATTTTTAAATTAATTTCCATTTAAATGAAATTGAGGTTTGATTTCAGTATACCTGTTATGTAACTAGAAGTACTTTTAAATTGTTAACAATACTGAGTGTATTTGCTCTGGATCCTAATCTTTGGTTATCCGTGGGCCCAATGAAGCATATAATTAGTAGTTAGGTATTGTTGAAAATAGAAAAAATATAATTCAAGAATTTATAAAACAATTAAAATATAGTTAAACTTTAAGATATAATAACTATTTTTGAACAAACGCCACTGTTGAAGCCACCGAAAATCAAAAGTGGCTGAAATATATACATCTATTTGGTGATGATAACTATTGACGACAGATACTTAGAAGATAATAAAAACAAAACACTTAGAAGAAAAATAATAAATTTAATGTAAAATAAAAGGCTTTTAAAGTAATCCAAAACTATAAAATTGAAATGATGAAAATTATTAAACAAATTTACAGAAATGATAGATCGGTTATGGTAGTTACATTAACAAATACTAAATAATTCTTTGTAGAGACGACTCTGATGGGACAGAGAAAATGAGGTCGTAAAAAATCCTCAACGTGCTTCAATGTTGGTACTATTTGAAACAATTGAGACTGACTTTATTTCTGTCCAGTATCTGTCATCAAGTCCGGTAAAGATTTTATAGGAATTAAACAAATTTGATATTCATTTTTAGCATCTCAAGAAACCCATTAACACGAATTTTTGAAAAAATAGAAAAATAAAATTTTGGGATATAAAATAAACAATAGCTACGAAGAGACAGTTTAAATTCATTAAAAGACTAATGAGTTTATAAGATCTCGGGTATCCTTGTACATTATTTTTATTAGTAACGTACTACAATATATTTTAGATATAATGTTACATCGACTTCGTAAATTTTAATGCAAAATGTATTTCATTTGAAGTATTTGATTTCATTCATTGCTATAAAACTCTTAATTATGTTATTACTTAATAACATATGTTACTATGAACATATGGCTTTAGATTTAATTTGGACGACTGGCTTAGATGCAGTTTGGATGATAAATGAAATTGTGAGAAAAGACTTTAAAATATTGCCGCTACCATTTCTTCACTAATATGAGACTTTTAAGATTCTTTTTGTTAACGCCATATTTTATAATTAATTTAAGTTTTATTGTAAATAGTACTTAGTTAGTATTAGTGTTGAATTTAATTACACTTATTTTTATTTAAATTATTTTAATTGGAATTTAGTTATTTGAGGTGAACAATATGTTGATAACCCTTGCTAAGACGTCACCAAGCAACAAGCTTACCATCTTCGTTTTAAATCAGTTTAGGGTAATTAGTGGCATGTGTAATGTGGTGACCGTGTGTAACCAGTCCTATCTGCGTTCGGTTGATGTTATTTTACTAGACATTTTTTGTGTTTTTTAGTCAACATTACAATCAGAAACCAGACCTCTTCTGTGTTTCTGGCGTTCGACTTGAGTATAAATTGTTGCTAATCAGTCGGCTAGCATAATGCATTAAAATAACTTGACCCTGTCTGCCCTTAATGAGTGCAAATGTGGCCATCTTAGCTTTTGGGATATTTCGACTGTTGATGAGCCACTACACCAACTTTGGACCAGTTTGAAAGTCGACATGCATATTTTCCTTTGACCTATAGGAGTGGATCAACCTTCCGTCAACCAGTATTTCTTTTATATATATACCTATTGTTTGTAAATTTGTCTCTTTTGTTTTCTTCATTTATTTATCTAATTTTATTTTTGTCTGAGAGGCCTATTTATGTTTACTTATTCATTGTTTTATTCATCTTTTATTTATTTTATATTTAAGGTTTATAAATGTTAGATTAACCAAATAACATTTTATATCCAACCAGCCAGTTGTTTGTTCCTTTTAAAGCCTTCCAAAGACAGAATTTGAGGTGGCTTCAACACTTTTCTTAACACTATCACATCAATCGAAGTGACGCGGTAAGTTGATAATTTAGCCTTAAAGTTAAACAACTAATCAACAATCGATTTAGAGGATAAGGTAGTTTCGGAGAGCTCTATATACAATAATTCGCCAAACAATGTAAATTTTATAGAAATCAATGATTTGGGATCTGGTAATACTGAAAAATTACAGATAAATGAGGACGTACAAAATACAGCACCCGTTTCTAATGATTTAACCACAAACGTACAGACTGACTCAGCGAAAAAATCTTTGACCGACACACGTTTACCACTGAAAGATCTTGTTGATTCATCGGACAAGAACTATCCTCTTTCGTACGTTGAGCTACATTTCTTTCTAGAAACTGTCATAGCAACAAAAAGACCCAGTTTTAGCTGCTCTAGAAATAACAAATGATCTTGGGTCTGTTATCAGCATGTTTTCCGAATTATACAATGCCCTTCCGACGAAGAGTTTGAAAAGTAGATTTACCAAAATTATAAAAGGCTTACAAAATCATATTAGAAACACTTCTGTTAAAGTTAACTCCCAAAACTAACCTTCCCTACTCACTCCGAAAATACTAATAAGCTAGACTCAGTACACCATGCTATGATCCGTAGAGCTACCGGGTCCTTCAGGACTTGTCCTATCAGCAGCTTACTCTGGCCCAAGAGTGGCCACTAGAACTACGCAGGCACTACCTTTTGCTGAACTTTCTAGGTCGTCTCAAAACAACCCAAGATATTGATGTTTTGGGATACAGATTACCTAGTCGCCTCTCCAGCTTTCCTCCCCTACCCGATTTCTATCGCCCCCAAACAAAGTTATACTTATAATTCCCCAATCCATTACCTCCGTGGATAAACAAAATAGCCAATTTTGATTTCACCTTAGAATCTATTGATAAATCATCAAACCCTCCTAAGGTACTCAAGCAATGTTTTTAAAGTCTTCTCTCTAGCTACAGGGGCTGTACATGTATCTACACTGATGGGTCAAAATACTTTAATCATGTTGATTGTTCAGTAGTTCTACCTGCGGAGACCATCCGATACAGTCTTCCTCAGTCCACATTCTCAGTATTTCCCTTCGAGTTATATGAAATCTATTTGTCATTAACGCTAGCACATGAAGTAAATGGCTCCTCCATTGTGATCTGTAGTGATTCTTACTCGAGCCTAAAATTTCCAAATTTCGCACAACCCCATTTTTTCCATCATAACTTAAATAAAAAAAACACATAAAAAAGTAAATTTCCTGTGGGTCCCCAGTCATGCAGTTATAACGGAAAACGAACTGGCAGACAGCTGCCAAAGAAGCATGCACCCTATTTCCAGTGCCTGATTGTAACTTAACGCTGTATGATTACCATAAATCGTTTCTGACCCAATGCAAGGAAGCATGGCGCTTTTTTTGGACCAAGGTATCTGAAGCAAATAAAATGAAGACAATACTTGGTGATATTCAACCTCTACCGCCAATTCTCGAAAATCGCCGTGAACAATGCATCATAACCCGACTCAGGATCGGACATACAAGGTTAATAGACAAGCTCCTTCTTGGAAGAAATCCATCACCGACATGTTATAGGTGTAAATGTACCCTGACGATGGAGCATATCCTGGAACACTGTTCGCGTCTCGAATCATCAAGAACGTCTTTTGGCCTCCGGGGACAACGTCAAGCCTTGTTGCCAGAAAATTGGGAGAACCTGTTTAAGCTCCTAAAGGAGAACAACCTGTATCGAGAAATGTAATCACGGAATCCAGAATACGGTGCCTCTAGCCGTGGAGTTGTATACGGCACCTAAAAATTTGGCAAATAAATAATAAATAAGATTATTTTCTTGAAAATTGACAGAAGGTTAATAAGTAATTGTTCATAGATAAAAGTAATTGTGTTTCTATTGGCAACATGAGTAGAATATGTTTGTTTTATCAGTTTAAAGTAATATTATTACTGTTATTCAGTTCTAATAACAGAAGGGGACTGTTTTGCATGGTAATTATGAATTTAATACGTTTGCATTAGCAATGCCTCCTAAATCATGTTGGCGTATGAACTGAAGGTTGTTACGGATATAAACGACAGTCGATTTGATTGTGTACTTTTGATTTCTCACAATGCAACTGAAGATGATGCAGTTCCTCAGGAGCTTAAAGATATCATCCAAGGAGTTGATACTGTGGTTGTCAAAATCAATAATGTCAGTCTTTACAATATCGACCTTCCAGCAAAACGACTTTTTTATGCTTCTACTGGATCAATAAAAGATGGAAACCAAGATGTCAGGTGCTTCACTAAAGCTGCTCATAGAGGGATAAGAAGAGTCGTTAAGGCTAAACTTCAGTCCCCGTTGATAGTTCTCGGTAAGTACTCTCGTTTCATCCAGTCTCAACTCGTTTCGCTGCTCGGAGTACTGGAAGCGCTGTACGCATTCCCTATTTATTGTGGTGATTATATATTCAAACGTCCGAAAGTCAAGATTGTCGGGGTTCTTAGTCCAGCTAGTGCAGATTTACCAAGACTCATTACTTTGGCCAGTGCTTTGGAAACTGGCAGAATTGTTGCAAGGGATATCGGTGGAACTGGAGTGGTGTTTCGAAGAATCAAAAAGTACATGAAAATAGCGTTCCCGGCTCGAGGAAATGTGAATGTTAAGGTAATCTCTCGTGAAGACATCCTTGAGAAAGAATATCCAGTTTTTACTTCCATCGAGAGGGCAGGTTGTGCTTACGGAAGTAATACGGGAAGACTAATTTACCTTACTTATGAGGGTTCATGTATCACAGAGACTCTACTAATTGCTTCCGTCGATTCTGCCGTTGCCGCTGGTTTCATGAAGATGGTTAGTATACTAAAGCCTGATAACTTGAAAGTAGTCGCCGTTCTTAGTTTAGTCAGTACCTGTTGGGATAAAATAAATATTGTTGATGAAATCATTACTTCACGAGCTGGAAAAATAATCAGTGTGAATACAAAAGCAGACAGACGAATGGTAATGGCTGATGTCCTTTATCATATGAAAGAGATTGCTAAAAGCTCTACCAACCCCCATCTGTTTACAATAGCACATGCTATGAGAACAGATGGAACCCAATACACTATTGCTACGGACAATGGTCCAGCCAGGATGCGATCGTTTTCTCAACAATTGCAGAAATGTGGAAATATTTTTGGAGATGTGTTTGAAGTAGGCACTATCAGAAAAGTGGATTGGGACTTACAGGAAGAAGAAAGTGCAGGTTTGGATATTGTGAACCTGCATGGAGTGGCAGCCAATCTCATGAAAGCCTCTGGTCTCCACGAGCACGGCCTTGGCTCCACACAATGTCAACTTCCTTATACTCACTTAGATATCGCTGCTCCTAAATATTCCAATATCGGGAGTGCTTCTTCTCTTCTCGGGCTTGCTGTTAATTATTTAAGTATCGATATTTAAGTCATATATTTATTTCGTTTTATTTCAAGATATCTGTATATTTAATAAATCATTCATTTTACTGTGTTACTAATTTTGAATTTTAACATAATTTTAGGAAGATTGTGATATGTGTAAAGTTTCTTTGATTCATTCACATGACAAAGAAGAATGAATCTTATAACTTTTTTTATTTATGAATGTTAAATAATATTCTATAATAAATGTTAAGTAAAACTATTTTTTACTTTTCCTTACTATTTATTTATTTTTCACGCTACCCTATCTGCTAGGCAATACTGTTCCTTCAAAATGTTAGCGATTAATGAGATTGGATAACAAATAATTTTATACATTAATGTTTGAGTTTTAGAGGTTATACAAAAATATAGAGGTTGTTTCAACACGTATTGCAAAGATGGATTTACTTTAGGGATAACAATGCCTTATACATATGATAACAACTACTACTTAAACCTTCCAAGTTTTAACTAGGGCTGGGAATAAAAAGGAATAACGTTTGATAATAACACTGCTTCTTTCAAAAGGAATGGAACTGTAATTCTTATTTCGTTCCTGAGTTCGCCACTAGTGTCGTACAAGCACATTGAAGGCAAAATCCGCCATTACGTTAGCTAGTAGTTAAACTACTAGCTTGTTTGTTTCAAAACAACTGAAACGACTTTCGCTACTGTTAACTGTGAACGATTACTTACTAATCTTACGACAATACTCGTCATGGTCGGCCCGTATTAAAATTTACAAGTTTCAAGAAAAGATTCTTAAAATTCTCACATTAGTGAATAAATGGTAGCGGCAATATTGAAAGCCTTTTTTTTTCACTATTTCATTTATAATGCAAATTGCATCTAATGTCATTCGTCCAAATTAAATCTAAAACCATATGTTCATATTAATTTTGGGACTTTCATACCTTTCAATATAAAATAAATATTTAATGCAATAAAATTTTCGAAATTGATGTAAAATTATATATAAAACATATTACGGTATGTCACTAATAAGAAATAAAATTTTCCTAGAATGGTATATCCGAGACTTTCTAAACTCATGATCTATCTTTTAAGGAATTTAAATAGTTTCCAGGAAGCTGTGGATCCTCTCCTAAGGGAAAGCTGCCGGAACCTACCACATCCTATCCCTGAGGAGGGTGACATAAGGTGGCAAAAAAGTGAAGCCAAAAAGTAGGCATCGAAATTCTAATAACAAAAGAGATATTTGACTTTTTAAAATAATAATGTTGCTGAAATATGTATATATACATATCGGTATATATACTCTACTACGCCTAACAGAGCTGACTATTTTTATTGTATTTTCTCTGAATATAGTAGAATTTTTCAGTATAACAAAGATCACTACGGATATGAGGGGGCACTTTATCATCCCTACAACACAAATTTGAGATTTTCGGGTATGTTTGTTATTTATGTTGATAGAAAAAATAACACGAGTTTCTAAGAAAAAAATATATATCGTAACTAAATTACTTGTTAGGCAAGTAAAAATCGTTTTATATTAAGTCGTTCTCAATGGTACGATTTATGATTTGATACGATAAAATTTCATTACAATAATGTAGTATTATCGAACTATAAGAAATATTGTTTAATATCGTTACATAAGATGTTCAGCCCAATATTAAATTAGGATTTCGGACATTTTTTCCAAGACCTACCCATCTTTGCCCTCTATCGAGGATGAAATATATGACTTGATCTATTGGTTCACAGACCATTAACCGCCTTACGAGGAATAAACCACAAGGTGTGATAAACCATCGGCTCTCTTACAGGCTTCATTTAGCAACTTCATTTCTGTTCGACGCCTTTATCAACCCACAGTTCATCTTTCAAATGTACACCATTCTCATTTACAACTCCATTGTAACGGATACGTTATCAGAATTTAAAAAAAAGACATATCAAAACTTTTATAAAAAAATAAAAATCTTTAAAAAAGAATTAATAATTTTCTTTTTATAGAAGACTAATAATACAAGCTGTCACAATTAAGGGCATTTAGTATTAACGTTCAAGATATTAATTCATACCATTTATACAGAAAAAAAAAGGTCGAAGAAAAAAAGTAAACATTGCAAAAGACACTAAAAAAAATACAATTATTATTAATAAATAAAAATATAAAAAGTGATTAAATCACATAATAATTTATATAGAAGATAAAGAATATTAAATATAAGTAAAAAAATTAAAATGTTTTATACTTTTGTACCTATATACAATTATTACATTTAGCCATAGGAAATTCGAACCAAGCCTCGCCGCCATCATGTGGAAGGTCTTGTCTTCCAGCCGCGTCACTAGTGAATCAAAATTAAGGATTCTAATAATTTGTATTTAGTTGAATTTACTTTAAAGCATTGTGGTATTAACTTTCTTGAACTTTTTTAATATTTCATTAACAAAATTTACTATATTGAATGAGAAATACGTGACTTGTTACCTTTCAATGGAATTTAGGCCATTGATGGACATGACGTAAACATTTAGGAGCATCTCATTTTTAGTTCCTTTGTTCATTGTTCATTCATTACTGATATAAATTTACAAAGTATTTAAGTTAATAACGGACTCATCTTCCTCTCTGTGAAGTAAAAACAATTGTCATTCTTAAAAATGTTTCTCTATGATATATTTAACAGATGGCTGTATTATTTCGCCATGTTTGAAAGATAATGGGATTTATCTTTTAATATTGTTCTTACTGCTCTATGTACTCGGATAATTCCTTCCCCCTACAGATTTCATTTTTATCCATTCCTAACTCTCTGATAGAAACTTCGAAGTAAATCATAACCAGCCTACTCATCCATCTTTTCTCAGTCCGTCGCAGAAAGGGTGGGATAAATCATATATTTTCTTTGAGTGTTTAATTGATGGACATTGATGTAAAGTCTGGTGTGTTGCTGGTTTTTCTGGGAGCTGAGGTTAGTTGAAAAACTGTGTATTTTGAACTGATTATTCTCTATCCCTACCAGGGCCCAGCTACGTATGCAAGTACTTACGCGTCATTGTTTACTTTTGGATAAGGGTGACAATTTTATGTAATTTAATTTTAGGTTAGATTATAAGTTAGCAATAGGTATATATAAATAGGAATAGCGTAGATATAATTAGAATAAGATAATACAGGGCCTTAGTTAGCCAAGATTGTTCTTTATATTTGCAATTAGATTTAGTAAAACTGTATTTAAATAAACATATAAAACAAATGTTTATTGTTGTGTATGGGTTGGGTTTGGTGTTAAGAATATGTGAGTTGAAAAAATATTAATTAACCTTACGATTTAAGAATATTACACGACTCATTTACTACAATATCCCTTTTTTTTTTCTTTTCGGCCAAGACTCCCATTGGAGTCTTATACTGCAACAATATCCTTGATGTTGCTCATTACCTCACAAATAAAGACCTCTACATCCCATTCGGTTTAGATTGAAATAACTCAAACCAACCAAGAAGGCTGCTTATACTATAAACTCTAGTCGATAAAAAATTCGATCAAATCATTCTCATTAACAAAAGAAATATTATGACTTTCTACAAATGTACGATTGTGAAACGTGGTGTGCCTGTTTCCTAATCGTAATCCTAATCCTGTACGTAATTGTGAATCCTTTACTTAGGTGTATTGAACTCACCTGCTGCACAGGTGTTTTCTCCCCCCCCCTCTCTCTCACTCTCTCTCTCTCTCAAACAAAAAAAAATCCCAAGTTAACTTCCCGTTAATTCTTAATTGCATTGTGCTCCTTTAATATTACAATAAGCTTTTAAATTCACTTCCTTAATTTGTTATTCATTGCTTTTTTCCCCACTTTATTACGCTGTAGTGTCATGTTATGTGTGTAAGTCTTATGTTATCATTATATTTTAAGTTAGGATTAATTAAACATGCTATGAACCATTTTAGATGAAAAATATACAACATTATTTAAAATTTGAAGAAAAATCTTGGTTTTAAATTGATACAAAATAAGTTTCTGTGTATGAATTAATAAAACGATATTTGAAACGCCTCAAACTTACTTTCTATATTTAACACTATAATGATCTCTGAGTACTCATACTGTTTTTACTCAGTGAATATTTTAAACAAAATGGTTGCGACATTACTCTGTTACTTAATTAAAAGAATATGTAAACAAGTAAAATTTAACTAAAAATATTTTTTATATATATATTTCATTCGCATCTATGTTTTAATGGTAGAATATTAGAATATTGAATAAACATTCATAATTTTGTCATGTAATATTATTATCAATTATTCGTTTTCCCATTCTTTAATTTTATTTTCTTCAAGTACTTTCTATTTTCTATATAAGTATAATTGAGTTACTATATTTATTAATACAAGAATTATGTTATATGATGTATTGATACTTGAAAACATTATAAATTTTATTGTTATTACTGTGAACTTATTGGACGACGCTTCTCCTTTCCTTAGAAGTCCAAACCGATACTTCGAAAAATTCAGAACTTTTTCTTGGGATATAATATTCAGTGAACCGTTAGAAAAGTCTTGATTTCATTTCTGAAGCTCTCAGAAAGGCACTCTATTCCTAATAAGAATCCTCTGAATCATCTACAAAAAATATAACTCAAGAGTTTGACTCATCTCTTATTATTATTTCAATTCTCCTTATGTTATTTTTATTGTTTTGTTAGTCATATTTCATCTTAACATTAATTAATTAAATTTCTAAATGTGTTAATGTCCTGTTCAGCCGAGAGCAATTGCAGCAATGGATTATGACCTTACCTCATCGTTAAACCATATTAACTTCAGATTAATGATGTATTATATTAATTGTTTGAGAGTGGTTTATTTTATTATTAACACAAACACATTTTATCCAAATTTACTCTCAATATTTATTTCTAAATACTCCCCAACTTTTCGCCCCTCAGGTCATTTTCATGGAGACACCCTGAAATATTGATGTCATATTTTCTGAATTTTTTTCTTGCAGGCTAATTACCCATGTCATATAAAACATTTTATATTTTAAACTTGAAACTTTTTCACAAAATTATTGTCTCTTTTTACTCCGATTAGTGAACTATGAATGATGTTAGTAAGAGCAAAGAGAAACAATAATGTATGTGAAAAAGTTTCAAGTTTAAAATATTAAAAGTTTTATATGACATGGGTAATTAGCCTGCAAGAAAAAAATTTAGAATATATGACATCAATATTTAAGGTTGTCTCTATGAAAATGGCCTGAGGGCCGAACTGGTGGAGATTTTTTTTGGAAATAAATGTTGAGATGAGTAAATTTGGATCAAATGTGTTTGTGTTAATGATAACATATTAACTTCTTAAACCACGGTGGTTCCATGTCCATTTTGCTCAACTTGTATATCTTTATTTATTTATTTTTTATGTATATCAACTTTTTGTCTACAGCTTACTCCGAAAAAAAGCGAACATCCTCTATTTAAATTTTCGTGTCAACTAATGTACCCCTTAATGAATAGTCTCTTAATCACGAAATAGATGAAAAATTGTATATGATTATTAGAGTAATTTAGTATGAGCTAAATATTACCTATGATCAAAAAAGGTGATTAAGGAATGGTTATGTAAGGAATGAGAATAGTTAACCTTTATTGGAATATAAATGATTAAGTAGTGGACTGTATAGGTGGATATGAATAATTAAATAAAAATTAATTAACAGAATTAACTTTACATTATATTCATAACAGAACTTTAACCAAGAAGGTAAATATAAATAGACAATATAAAATTAAACTTGAAACAAAAAAAAAATAGAATTGTCCAAACTAAGGTTTTCTGTTTCTGTTCTAACAATTTAATGAAATTATCTAAATTTTTATGAAATTATGAAGAAATAATTTTTGATTGACCAATCAATATTATTATTGTTTCGTGTTTACTGTTTGCTGGAATTAGTTGACTGATGATTCCTTGTTGCTTTAGTTTTCTTTCTTTATCAATCGCCACATCGGCCTCACATCTTCCCTTGCTCCCTGCCTGGCTCTGGTTCAGCCTAACTTCGCACACTTTTATTCTCCATTAAGTACTATGCTCATACTAACAAATTAATAAAATCTATGATGGATGCTCTTCAATTGGAGTACTTTAATGTCTCACTGTGAAGTTACTATTACAAAGTTGATGTTTAATTGTTTGAAGTGGTGACTATATTATTGATATTTATATGGTGAAAATATATTGGAAGCATTTTTAATAAATTTTTATTAAGCATTTTATTTTTAAATAAATAAAAATGACTGTAAAAGAAGTAACTAATAATAAGTAAAAGTAAATAAAGAGTATAAAAACAAAAAAATAAATTACAAAGAAATAAATAAAAAAAATAATTAGACAATGATAACAACTGTAGTTTTTATATATCGTGAAAATAATCATTTATCTACAGTGGGGCGAAACGTCGGACATTAAAATAGTTTCAAACTGTTTGTTCTTTTTTTTGACCGCAACCCAGACCATCTTCGTATATTTTCAGTTTTAATTATGTATAAGGACACTTGGATTTAGGGTACAATTTACCTGGAGTAAATTGAAACGGAGCTAAAGCGAGTTTATCACTCAGTTTTGTTAATTTGGTATACAGAATGTCCTGTACTTGTTTAACTATTTCCTAAGAAGCTGAATATATACCTCAGAAACAATAAAAAGTTCATACAGATTATAGTCCGATTCTCTAATGAATTGAGAATAATTTATATTTTATGTTTCATATTATCGTAAAGTAAACTAAATTAATCTAACGAAACTTTAGAAATGGAATTTGGATTTATAAATATTAAATAAATTTTATTTCTAAAAGCATAAACTAATTCTAATTTTTTACACTTTCCCTTATTGACCTAATAGATTAACCATTTCTAGGAAAAATTTTCAATTAATAAATTTAAAAATAAATGCAATGAATAATTTATATTATCATTAATAAATATCAATTTTCTTTATTTTTATAGAAAATAGGACATACAAGAAAAAATTGAGGAACATACTGTCTACATAAAATTTGTAATTTATTGGCATTTAAGAGTGATTTTATAAAACAGCGATGTTTTAGTATGATTTTAATTTATAACGATTTTCTCGAACTCTGTTTTTATATATCTTTATTCATTTTATCATTTACGTTTATGTTAATTCTTATTCTTCTTAAGGAAAATCGATTTTTAAATTTATGTGTGTAACACTTACTCTAAATAATTTTTTTAAAAATAATTTCGGCAATACTTCACGGGCGGATATTTTATAAAAGTGGACTAAATAAAAAAAAAAGTTTCGATGTAAATTCAAGTCAAACAGTATTGAACTTCATTACAAATGTATATAATATCTAGGTATAATTCAGGGAATTAAGGTTGTTTTGAGGCTTGTGTGCTAAGAACTCTCTACTGGAGCAGACCCTTTCTCTAACAAGTTTACTACAAGCCTCCGGTAGACGAACATCAACGTCCCACAATAAACTACAATACTCCTCCCGGAAGTAAGTTATTGCAGGCAAAATAATTTTGGAGGGAAAAAAAGATGTAGATGATGTATTAGAAAATGAAATAGATGATGCAACACGGATGAAAACCAAGCTCTTCATCGTGGTGAGGAAGAAATAAATGATATACTAGAGTTAAATATATAGGGCATTGAAGAGAACCCTGAAAAAAATAAAATGAGGCCAAAAACACTGAAAGAATTTGTAACAGTGAAGTATATCCACTATTAACATTATCTTTTTTTTCTACTAAGCAAAGCCCATATACAAAAAGTAGAACTGTTAATTTTTAATTATACAAACTAACAAAATAAGTGATTGTAAAACACATTGAAAGGAATTCACGGAAAAAATTCAGTTACATATTAAATAATTTTAGCAATTTTTTTTACATTAATTTAAATTTATTTATTGCAAATAATTTGTATTAAGGACGTTGGTAATCTAGGATTAATAACGGACAAGAATAATATACTGATCTCAAATAATATTAATGCTGAATCAGTTAATGTGTAATGAAGAATATTGTGTGCCTTTTTGGAAACAAGGTTTGACTCAATGTTTAAAAAAAAAAATAAAACCTGTATCGCTTCAATCCATGAAGGTCATGGATCAGTCAGTGATTTGTTTATGTTCAATCTCAATCACCAAGATTTTCCCGAACCCACAGGGTTGACTCATGGCTAATTAACAGGATTTTCTGTCACGGTCGGATTCTTGGAGTTAGTAGCACAAAGTCTTTCTGAGCTCCCTCTCATGTTTTGGATGGTGTAAAATAAGGTATATTTTAGAATCATACTAAGAATGATATTTTATTGCATAGATATTAATTACATTATTGTATTAAAAAATAAGATAAATGTAATAGCGAAATAACTTATATTCAGGATAGGCGAGGGATTTCATTTCGTTTCTGATGAAAGCAGACTATTTAATTTCCTTTGATGTTACATCACTTCAAAAGGGACGATACTTCTTCTCTTTCGAGGAATAAAAAGTTTAAAGCAATTTTGTAGTTCTTAAATATTAGTCCAGTAAAATTGTAAGTTAACCTAGAATTAATTATTGTAAACTGATTTCTTTCAATGGATTCTAATGTAAAACTGTTTCTAAAAGACGATAGTAAAAAGATTTCTATTCCATAGAGATCTGTAGACTTTCAAAGGATTTTTTTTTTCAAAATAGCCAATATGTTGTTTTCGGTTTATAGCCAATGACTCCTAACCTAGCATAACTATGCAGATTATTAAAATTTAAAAGATTAACTTGTACTAATCGTGGTATGGAACAGTTGTTTATATGAAAATATAAGTTATCTTAGATTTTAAGCTATAACCAACCACTTTTCCCCGACAAGGATGTCGAGTGCGTGAGGGCATTTGACTTCATACTTAGTAAACCATTTAAAATGAATAAATTTCATTTTTTTTTCTTGTTTAATAAGTTTCTTATATCTAGAAGTAAAATTTTTATTCACTAAACATTTCCCACTAAGATATTTCTGTTTCTATACCTACCTATCAACGCTACAAACAGCTAACGTGCAATTTGTGTTAAAAAATAATTCATTTTTTTTTTCATGACGTAAACGCTTTTGAAAAATATATATTAAACTATCTCTAGGGCGCAACATCGGATGTTCAT
>NW_027105978.1:461722-472447 GCF_000696795.3 Halyomorpha halys
TATTGAGCATAAAGAAGTCTTTTTTAGCCTTATATATTATCTATATAATATATATTAGTTATATAATCTTTTAAATTTCTTCAGACTGGTTTTAATTTTTTAAATAATTTGTATCCAAGTTAAGTTTCAAAACACTTTTTAATATTTCTTTAAAATTTAAACGTTTCGGCTAATTCAGCCATCTTCATAGACTATGAGCTTTTATTATACGTCCATTTTCAATAATTTTAACAAACAACATTATTACTAATAAAATAGCTTACCTTAAATATAAGGCTATTCTATTCATGCAGAGATTTTAAGCAAAATTAATTAATGAAATATATGGTTAAATTGTATGTTACTATTTATAATTAACATTTATATGAATTTTAATAATAAAATAAATAATAATTTAGACCAATATACAGTTTGAAATAAACCAATTATATACCTATAACCTGAGTGTAAGAAATATTAAAAATATTATGTGATGTTAGTGTTAATTTAATCAGTAATTAAAAGTATGTATATTACAGTGAAGTAGTGACATACGTAGGTAATTGAGCATAAGATAAGGCAAGCTTATTAATAAATTATGAGCCCCAGTTGTTTTGTTGTTTCTTAGGGTGGATTCAACTGAAATTAATGACCTGAGTAGAATAGCCTGCAAAAAGTTTTTATATTTTTGGATGTGAGATGTAAATTTATGTTTAAGGTATGCTATTTTATCAGAACTAATGTTGTATGTTAAAAAATGAATACGTAATAAAATCAGTTATTTCATAGATTGTTTCATAATAAGGCACAAACTAATACTATTAGTCTTGTAGATTTATCTTAATTCAATTACAATACTTTCTTTTTTTTATTTATTTATGTTTTTTTATTATTGTTCTCTATTGCCTTGTTATTGATGCTATCGTTGCTATGTGTTGACCATCCAATACCTTAAGTATTATCTATGCAGTTTCATTACGATCGATTTTTATAGTAACAAGTTACTATTATACAAGTACTTTAGTATTTTTTAATTCCCGTATTATCACTAATAGTCATCCCTATCATGAAAAAATAGGTATTAGTATTATTACCACACTAGTTTCTTCACTTGTACTATGATCTAATACTATTAGCTTTCATTATGAAACAGAGTCCTGGTTGGCCGAAAAGATGGACTTTTAAAGAAATAATAAAGAGTGTTTTGAGACTTAAGTTGGTTACAAATAAACAACTCTATTATGAATCGAACTGAAGGTCGTTAAATACATTATTTTAACGATATTTAATTTAACGACAACTAATTTTAATGATGTTTCAGCTACCTGTAATAATTTCTCCTAGGGAGTGATAAACTTATACAATATGCGTTTTTCATAGTCTTTATTCATTCATTCATACTTTAGAATCCATTGATAGAAATTAATTTACACTTATTTTCAGATACAGAAGATTTCTAATTGACTACATATACTTAGCGTTTATCAAAGTATATATTACCGATTATTGATAGACTACATGTTGTAATTTTGATATAATATACTAGAGAAGAGGGGGATCCTCAAACTAACAAGAAGGTCAAGCTATGACGGCATGCTATTCAATGATGTAATGATCAGAAGCCAGCCTTGAATAGCTTCTGTGAATACTTCAACAGCTCTATTTATCTCCGAGGCCTTACAATGGATATCCAGGGGAATAGAATTTTGAGATATTAAATAATTGATGTGTTATTTAATTTATATACTTCAAAGTGACAGTGCATTATTTCGTACTAATATACCGATTGCTTTTATGAAAATCTATAATTACATGATGGATTGAAGAAAATATAGGAAATATCTGCATAATATCTCTATACTAAAAGTTGTATAATTTGTTCAATTATTCTTTTTATATTCATAGAAAACCTATTCCTGGATAATAGAAAAATATTTAATTATATAAAGTGTGAGATGGCAACACTGCGTGGGCAACACTGACAAGCGAGAGGAGGGAAGGTTTTTTTTGGGTTTTGTCGAGAACAGTGATAAAAGTAAGAGTGCGTATATTTATCCTAGTTCGCTGAAAGTTATATTAGTTGTAATTTGACTTCTGAGTTGTGAGGGACTCTTTCTGTTATTATTGAGATTATTCTGTAACCATTAATGTAAGTGTTTAAGATAATATAATATTGAGGTTTTGTTTATTCTTCATCTCTCTTATTTCTCCTTTTTTTTTAAAAAAAAAGACTATAGCCCCTACATAAAGAAAAATAGTAATTCAGCAGCTCCTATAGTAATTCAAGTTTATTTCCTAAAAGAGTTTTACGACTATCCAATAATGGAAGTTTTTATATTTTGATCTCCCAAGGAAAATAACATAAATAAAATACGATGCTATAAACATGAACGTAATTGAATTGAAGAAAAATGATGAGTATACATATTTTACCCATTATTATTTTCTTATTTACTCCGTGACAAATTCAGTTTAATGTCTTTAGTATACTTTAATTTGGAGAACTGGATATTATTTTTCATAAAGCATATAGTATAAGCAATTTATTTATACTTTAATTCCTTTTTTAATCAATCTCTCATCCATTTACTGATTGTAATAAAATTTAAAATACCGATACATCAATAATACCAATACATTAATGTCACTAAAACATCCCCTAGCACCATTCTAAAACGATTTAAAAAAAATAAATAAATCATAAATAAAAATTTTGTTCCTCTAGCAGTCTCCAGGGCCCTGTTTCATAATGAAAGCTAATAGTATAGTTGATAGTACTAGTGTAGAAACCAGTGTGGTGATAATACTAATACTTATTTTTTTATGATAGGGATTACCATTAGTGATATTATAGGTATTAAAAAATACTAAAGTACAAGTAACTGTTGTACAAGTCAGTGTAATTGAATTAAGATAAATCTACAAGACTAATAGTATTAGTTTGTACTTTATTATGAAACAGGGCCTAGCCGTCTCAGAATCTTTAAAAAAAAAATTGTGTTATTAAAAATTGAGGAGTTTTCTTCCAAAACTTAATATATCCACTTTTGGAAAATTATTATTTAAAATTTGTAAAAATCTATTTTTAACCTCTGTTAGATATTATCGGAACATAAATCAAGTTATTTATTTCGTTTTCTCCTGCTGCTCATACTGTTTTTAATCTGAGTTTGCTAAAATTGATGTTTAAGACTTTTTATAATTTTAAGTTGTTGTTATGCCGTTTATGTTCACGATTTGTAAGCTGTTATAATTTTAAGCTACTGATTCTCCTGCAGTGAAAAGCTGATCTCTTGTTGTCAAAAGTCGCTTAGAACGCGAAGGTTTAGAGGAAACTATACTGATGTGGAGTTTTAAGTGGATCATTATAATCTAATCCGTATTATAATATATAATCCATAAATTATAATATATAATCAGAGAGCCTAACAGAAGAAAAAAAATATTTAACACCAATTTTTGATAAGTTTAATGAAAACTACATCAAGTTAAGAGTCAAAATTGATGACTCTGCCAACCATGGTTAAGAGGTCTAAAAAATGTCTGCTTTTCCAGAAGTTACCAAATATTCATTTTTGAGTTCTTTCAATTAATAAATAAATTCGGGTTATATCTTTGTCAGGAAAAGGTTGAATTTTACTTAGAATATACAAGGGATACAGTAAATGATTACAAAGTAAATATTTAAATATTTGAGGTGCACGTCAAGTTTATTTTATTCAAGAAAACCCACACATTTCACTAAAGCCTGCATTCACTTAAAAATACCTCCAAAACTAAGAAAACTTCATAGCACACTATATATTAATACAAAAATTAAAGTCTGTACCACTACAACCCCCTGAAGGGTTATGGGTGCAGTACTTTGTAAGGAAGTACTGTTACTAGACCAACGGTTGTGCAAGGATGTGACGCTTGACCGCCAGATTTTCACCCAATTAATGGTACTTAACACATTAATTAATTGCAACTAAGCAAACTATTTATAGTAGACTAAAATTTCTTAAATATGAACTCTGATACAGCTCGTTCAATTGTTCCCAAGTTACAGTTTTTTCTAAAAGCAACATTTTTTTCCAAATAACGAAAAATCAATATTTTGTGAATTAATTTTGACGAGTAAACTGTGGAAACTGCTGCCCCTATGAAAATAAATTTAACTAGCTTCAATTTGAGTCCTAACAGGCATTTGCACGTTTAATAGTTTCTGAGATATAATTTAAGAATTGTATAAAAACAATACTTTTTTTTTACATACAACAAGAAATCTATATTTTGCAAATATCATGGAACTACTACTCCTATCCTAGTCCTTAACAGAGCGCTAATAGACATTCTTTAGTCGTTAGTAGAAGTAGTAGTTACTATGGTATTTGGCATAATAAATTCACAAAATATTGATTTTTGTTTTTGGTTTTTTGGAAAAAAAAATGTTGCTTTATAAAAAACTCGGGAACTATTTAACGTTAAGAGCTCAACTAAAGTTCTTATTTTAGCAAATTTATGCAACTTCAAATGATTTTTATTCATTTTTTTACAGTATTGTAGGTTGCGGGCCTTCCGTAGCTCAGGTGGGTGAGGCACAGGTCTTTGCCATCTGGGAAATATGGCGGCACAGGTTCGAATCCGGGTGAGAACAGGTTGATTATCTCTAGATAACCCCCCTCTCCTTCCCTCCGTATGTTAGAAATGACAAGGAAAGGGGTCATAAGGATAAAAAGTGTTGTAGGTAGTATTAAAGATATAGAGTCACCAATACAAAAATTTTAGTAACGTCGACCGTATTTTATTTCCTCAGAGTATGATTGGCAGAGTCAACAATTTTAATTAGTAACTGCACACAGTTTTCGTAAAAGCAGTAAAACATTGGGATGAAATAATTTTTTTTTTCTGCGGGGTCTTGGATCAATAAGAATATCACGGATGCCTAGAATATTCCCTAAATGAAATTATAGCCCCTGTTGAATAGTTTTAAAGCTTTTATGTGACCCAAAGTAGCTTATCTTTTCCCCAATAAGCCATTTTACTTTTGCAGTGGTATGTTTAATCCTCGGGTAATTATGCTAATGAGAGGGAGAAGGAAGAAGGAAAGCCTTCATAATGAACAGAAAAGAATTCTCTGATAAGGAATTATAACCTCAATATTTCACCCCTTCCTCGTTTAGAGTAATTACTTAACACATCTTCTCAAGCATATCTTTTTTTTCTCTCTCTCTTTCAGTATTAAAATTTAGTAAGCTACTTCTTTAATAAACGGTATTATGAAATTCTGTATTAACTCCAAGATTTAATCAAGTTAATGAACACACGTGCTCTTTTGGTTATTAACATTGTTCAATGTCTGCTTTTACACAAATTATTACGGTATACATATTTTTTTTTCATAAGAGTAAATCCGAATAGTCATCCACGCCCGTGTTTTATTTTCTTAATGTTTTAGGTATAATATTTAAGACTTCAAATTTTTAGATTAAAATTTATTCTTTTTTTTTAAATTTTTGAGATTTAAAACTTTATGATTTTAAATTTTAGGCTTATTTCTTTAAATATACAATGTTCTTAAAAAAATTTAACACTGATTTTATTTTGATTCATCAACACTTAGGGTGACTATATATGTACGTATATATGTGTAGTCCTAATCTTAATCTACTTAAAGCTGTAGTGTAGAAAGGACATTATTGGATAATGTGGTTGCCTGTGAGTGTTCTATTACACTGTTGTAATCTAAGTTATTGCGACCTATTTTCTGTGATCAGAATGATTTAACTTACATGGTTTCGTGTGCGGGACTTGGTAGCTCATTGGTAAAGCTATGTGCTACTAACTCCAAGGATCCTGGTTTGATTCCAGCTGCGGCAGATAGTTATTTTCTGTTTCATTTTAGCCGTGTATTCGGGAGCCCTTTGGGGTCCATCCAGCTCCACTGGTATTTGAATAAAATTCTGGCGGTCAAACGTGATCTTAACAAATCACCTCATTGCAAAACCGTTGGTCTAGTAACAGTATTTAATTACAAAAATCTGCAATCATATCCCTTCATGGGTTGCAGCAGATCTGATTTAAATTATTTTTTTTAAAGTTACATATTTTTTTTTTCCAATTTTCAATTTGCTTTGTGAGATTTCATTCCGCATGGATTACCAACTACCTACACATTTATAGTTTTGAACAGTAGAAAAATGAAAAAAAAACTTCGATAAATAGAAAAATAAATAATAAAGTATATAAATAAAAATTATGAATAATAAACTTGATGTATTACCGTAGTCTTCTATTTTTCGAATGAACGGGTTATCGGAAATGGGAGTTGCTCAAAAAAAGTTTAGTTTCAGTAAGTATATGAAATGTTTAATAAGTCAGACAATATAATTAAAATTTTGTACCGGGTTTAGTTGTTTAATACAAAATATTTGTATATTTTGAGTGACCTCTAATTACCTATAATTAGGCTAGCTGTAGCTCAATATGTTATATAGATCCAACAAATTATATTATAATTTAGTTACAACTTTCAATTACGGCAAATTGTAAAAGATTGAGATATTAATGAAAAATTAATTATCGTTGTACTTTCAATATGAAAAGTTTTACCACAAGAGATTAACATTCTATTAAATTAGAATTTTTTCAAATGATTTGTTTCTGCTAGATGATTGGAATGGTCGAAAAAAAACACGTCTATGCCTTAGCAGCCACCGGCATGACAAGAATAAACAATTGTGTAGAACGTCTGTACCAGTGACCATCTAGGCTTTTTCGTTAAATATGTCACGAACTATGATAATCTATATTGTTGCTATTAAAACATTGAAAATTAGTTGTGTTAAAGTATTTAATTTCATTAAAAGAACAAACAGCAATATTATTATAAATCAGGTTTTTTCATTTGCTGGCAAAATGATTTTAATATTGTCTGAAATATATGAAATTGGTAACTATATCGATGACTTTTAAATTCCTGATTTCTTATTTTTTGAATAATAAATAAAGAAACATTTTAAAATGTATTCATATATAACCATATGAATTTTTAAAAAATATCTTTGCACCTTATTACAAGTAATGTATGTATTGAAATTAATTAGAACCAACTAATGACATTTTATCAAAAAAGGGACAGGTGTATATGTTGTACCAGCTTATCATTTTACTAGTGAACATTGAATAAATGGAAAAGTATAATAAAAAAAAAAACTAATATTTAACAATTTGGCCTTATCAAGGGTTAAATCGTTATTTCAATTTAACATTGTACCTGTATTAATATCTATGTACAATATGTAGTTAAAAATTTCAAATTCCTATCTCATTGTTTAGCTAAATGATTATTTCAGTTTGTCGTAGATAGAATTAAAAAATCGATTATTTAACAATTTTATTGGGAAAAAAATCATGATAGGTTTAAGGGGAGGCTCCTGAAAAATATGTTTCATTATTTACCAAAAGTTTCAATTTGATTTCATCCCTGGGACTTCTAAATCACTGTTCTTATGATGCATGAAAAAACTAAATTCAGAATTTAGAATTTTAAAAAGTATTCAAAACCTACTTTCCTATTAAATCCTCATAAAGAAGGAAATCCCTTGGAACTAAGAGAGCAAAATCGAGTTGCACTTGACACCAACGTCCTGATTTTCAATTATTCCTGTGATCTAGAAAAAAACTTTTGAAAAGCTTTGACAGGAAGCGAAAGAAGTTAAAGGGAAGGTATAGAAGTTCTGATGAAATTCTTATTGGAACAAACTCTTTTTTTCTTTATTTTTTCCTGGCTCTTTCCTTCTCTAGGGTGACCATGGCAACGCCGCCTATTGAGAATCACCATTCTTTCATGAGAATAGGCTTCGGCCGGAAGGCATTGATCTGCCACTGAAGGTAGGATACCGTCGACACTCATAATATTATTCTCCGATATTCATTTGGAATAATAAGAAGGCTCTTTGTTAGGCCTCACCTCCCTAAGAATAAACATTCGATCTGAATAAAAAAGGTGAAGGAAAAAGAAATTCTGTTATCCAGATTTATTATATAATATATTCAATTTATTATTAACTCATGACAAAACCTTGAAGTTATTTCTTCTTATATTTTCATAAGTTTGTTTGTTATAAATAGTATCCAGATCTTTATTTAATTTTTAAGTACTTAATTAAATATTAGTTAGACTATTTTAGGTGAAGAAAGATAATTCAAATAAAGCCAAGCTAAAAATACTTCACCAATATAATCTTTTACATATATTCTATCTTCAGGTTGTTTTCTATAAAATAATAACTATAATTAATTTAAATTATTCAATTACTAATATATCGAAATTACACAAATTATTTGCTAATTAAATGATTATATTTTACATTGTATTATTTCAATTAGGAGATCATAAATATTTATGTGTCTATATATGTATAAGTAAAGAAAAATTGTCGTAGAAAAAATAAAAATCTGAACCAGAAAAAATACATTCACTTAAACATAAAACTTTATTAAGTAAAACCAGGAGGGGGAAGAGTGACCCTTATCTCCTTCAAAGCCAAAGTCAAGCCAAAAAGGCCACGCCCTTGGGACTTAAGTTTACATTCAGGTTAATAGTAATGTTCGTCATTGTAATTTAAACTGAAGGCAGCCAAGTCTGAAGTATCGTACCCTTCCCCTATTCCTCTGCTAGGTCCATCCATCAGGCCCGCCTTTTTGGCTTCCCTTTTCCTATCAGTTATCCCCCTCTATAATTCCTCTTTCTGCAAGAGCAAAGCTGAAAAATGTAAGAGATTATTGGATTGTTACATTCATACAGCACTATCTATCAAGTAGTCAAGTGTAAAACGTAGTCTTCTATATATATTTTTATAGATCATTTATATTAATTATATTTTGTTAATTATCTATTGAAACTTTAGTTTGGTTATAAGATTTGTTTATTAATTATTTAGTCTATTTGCATCAGATTGAAAATTGTATTCCTCATGTGGATTATTTGTTATAAATATTGACCGCAAAATCTTTCGTTTATTAAAGTTATTTTCTATAGCAGTTATTTCAGTATTTTTGGAATCAAATTTATGTTTTTACTCAGAGCTATGTATAGAAAGACCTTGTTGCTTTGTTTTATATATATATATAGGTGAAACAAAGCAATTGTTGGGTGATAGAATTTATCAACACAATAACGATTTAAAAAAACAAGGAGAAATATCCCAATAAATAGCACTAGTGCAGCATGCAACCAAAAACCATCATACTTTAGATTTTGAAAATACTATGATTTTACATATAGAAACTAATACATTCAAAAGAAAAGTACTCGAGTCCATTTACGTTTCAGAACACATTAATTGTACAGTGAATTTTAAAACAGACACAAGAAATCTGAACCAGGACTTTGCAGAGATTTTAAGTAAAATTAATTTATAAAAAATATGGGATAAAATTGATGTTGATAATTATAATTAACCTTGTTATGAATTTTAATAATAAAAGAAAGAGAAAATTTAACCCAAATATAGTTATAATTAATAAATTAAATGCATGGCTTTAGTGTAGGGAAGGTTACAATCGCAATGCGTGACGTCAGACTTCAGTATGCTGAGGTCTTGCCTCAAAACCTTGGCCATGTATATTTAGATTGTTTATCAGGCAAATCGTTGTACTCTATGCAATTATTGACAATTACTAGATCTATTTTAGAAATTAAATTGTATTATGGAAAATACACTTACTTGATATAAACCTATTCCATTTTATAACTGAAGAAGAATATCCAGTTGATTTCCAGAAGAAATAAATAGGGCTATAAATAAGTAATAAGAAGGTTATTACTTTAGCTTTCTTATTACTTTCATAAAGGAACCAGTTCTTATAAATGTTTATGGTCTTATAAAAACGATCTTATATAGGGAAAAGTTATTTTAAAACATATAAAAATTCCATTATCTTAATGTTTGAGGATGATTTAAGATTACATTGAATAGATATAGAATATATTTATTTTTTGAAAACGCTGTGAAACCAAGCAAGTAGTTTCTAAATTATCTGAGTAAGGGGCATAAGGGTTGAGTTTACCCCTTCAAACTAGGGGCAGCCTCAAAAGAAAATAATGCGAGTTAATATCCTCTCTGTGTCCAAGTCTTTTTCATTTGTATTCTGCTCCTTAAAAATGTCGAATAATTATATTATTTCGAAGATAAATAATATTTATTTTCGTGAGACCATTTTTTTCATTTATAAAAAGGCTGAGTTAGGATTTGTGAGTTCATCATTCTTCATTTCTGGATTTATTATTTATTTTCTATACTGCACTAGGACTCGTAAAAAAACCTCTCTAACATATTTATTATTCAATCATTAGAAAATTTGAAGTAAATCCTTTAAGATTCGTTTATGAAGCAAATTTTAATAAAGGCAATTTAAACGCTCAGCTTTGAATGGTAAAATCCCTCAGTCAGAGTATTCTGATGATTTAATGCCTTTAGGAGAGTATAAGGAAACTGAAAAAAGAGAAAAACTACAAGGACAATCCCAAAATGCTAGGTGTCTTATTTTACTAAAATTACAAAGCCCCACTCATGTTCAATAATCTTTTTATAATTTTAATGGCAGAACATTCTTATATATTGCCTACATAATCGCCATTCTTATATATTGCCTATATAATCGTCATTCTTATATATTGCCTACATAATCGCCATTCTTATATATTGCCTGCATAATCGCCATTCTTATATATTGCCTACATAATCGCCATTCTTATAT
>NW_027105978.1:473427-488210 GCF_000696795.3 Halyomorpha halys
TGAAAAGGGTAATAGTAACAGATAGATAAGAGAAGAAATATTAAAGAAAGTACAAATAGAGAGATGAAAAAAGAAAGAAAAAGAAAAAATACAAATCAAATGATGATACAGA
Organism: Halyomorpha halys; assembly: GCF_000696795.3. NCBI lineage: Eukaryota > Metazoa > Arthropoda > Insecta > Hemiptera > Pentatomidae > Halyomorpha > Halyomorpha halys. Next base: position 473,540 of record NW_027105978.1, read on the forward strand.
ATGCATACCTGTTTTATTTTTCAATGATTTGAAACTTTAAGGATTAAAGAATCGTTTATGAAGTAAACGCCATTTTCCAATTTCAGGCGCTTTTTAAATATTGCTATATTAAACTATCTTAAGCCACTTCTTCCTGTTTTAAGCAAAAATTTCAAAAGTGATATAGGACCGTCGCTCCCTGGGGGTCTTAGTAGTTGCCATGTGGCAAAGGATGGGCACCAATTACGTAGGTATATATTTAGATATACATTTATACATGTATATTATGTTATTTGCCTATTTAATAAAGGAGGTAAGAAAAAAAAGGGTCTTAGGGCGAGTCCGGCCGAGAAGGATGACATTAATTTTGATGACAAAGGAAATTTCATGAACCATAAATATTGACTAATTGGGTTCTAGTGTGTCAAGGATTGAATAACGGAACGTAATGTAATGAGTTCAGTGATATTGGAAAGTTTATAATTTCTTAGGCATTGAAATCTAAAAAAGACCAAGGAAGTATTAACGTGAAAAAGAGGGACAAAGCCACTTTTGGGTGGTTATAATATTCAGAAATATACGCGTGTCTGGGAACTCCACAGATAAATCGCACTAAACAATTCATGAATTTCGCTCCCAGTTCATCAGTGAGTTTTATTCCCCATATACCAGGCAACTGTAATAAAAATGAGAGACAATAAGAAAGGAGACTGCTCCTTCTTATTTCGGGTCATACTGTATGTAGTTTAGTTTAGGTTCTCGACTGGGTGTTCGAGAAATAATTTTGAAATGGTTCATTCTACGTCAACTCAACACAGTTTTGGTCCTTATTATTTCAGATTTTTTGCAATTGTGTATCTATCCGGGTCTTTCTTAGCTTTTGCTGAAAATACAACATATAACATTCTATTTTTATCAAATGATAATGTAGGGGTCCTCCCCTACTTCTACCTAAAGGGTTCCGCTGCTTCTCCTACTAATACCAACCACCAAAAAAAAAAGGACGGAAATCATTGATGTAGTGCCGATAAACGATGAACGAGCTGCTGATGGTGACTTACCACGTTCCTGACATGGCGGAGATTGTATATCTCCTCTTGAACATATGGTCAACGTAATCCTAGTTCGAGGTACGACGTACTTGGTCATCTTTGAGGTCTTCTACTATCAGATACGCAGCCCTTGTCGATGGCGTTTTATTGGTTCTGGTAATTTTTCACTCTGATGTCATGACTAAACCACTTCAGCTGACGAGCCTCCAGAAAATTCTTCGTCGATCGGACTCATATTTCTGTAACTGTTTGGGAATAAAAATAAATATCTTGAATATTCCAAGACAGATGATGATCGAAGATGGTTCTCAGGTTTTATCCTTAGTTATATGTTTATCGTTTATAGTTCCCCACGCTCAGCGGAGAAGGGGGTGAGTTAAAAGTAAAATAATAAAAAATAAATAAATATAATCGCAAAAGAAAAAAAAAGACAAAACAATAAAGAATTACTCCTTAGGCGCCACGTTATTTTTTCTTGAAAATAACGAAAACCCCGAAGCATTTTGCCCACAATGTAACTAAAATGTACCCCTATACAAACAATTGTTGAATTATGACTACTGACGAATACCTTTACATGTAGATAACAGAAACCCTAGAGGTGTTATCGTCTGAACATACGTTTTAAAAAATCAAACTGTCGCTTTCACAAAAGACAAAACCCACTCGTCTGAACATATCGCTCGTGTTTAGTTTTTCCCATGACAACCGTAACACTTCTTGTCTATGCATATATCGCCAGTGTTTTTATTTCACCATGGCGACCGTAACACCCCTCCATTTCCTAAAAAAAAAAGAATGGATTCCTAGAGGACCAAAACAAAAGAAAATATTTAGTGCTATTTACAACTGTACATTATAATACATTTAGTAAATCTGATCTAAGTTAAATTGGAGTGTTACAGGCGAGTAGAGAAACTACCCATTGGTAGCACTCGACTCTCCTTAAGGATCTAACTTTAAGTCTTGGACATGCCAATTCCCCGCGTTTACACCAGAACCAAAATCCTCTAGCTCTACTACGACATTTCTTATATTTTGGAGCCAGTCTACTGGAGAAGTACGCAGCGCCGTCTGACTTATGGTGAATTTTACACCATACTATTAGTCCCACATGGTAATCGACGGGTCTAAGGTTGTAAACTTTTGTACTTTACTCGTAGGTTCTCTCTAACTACTTCAAAGAGTTCAGATATTTTTTTCATCTTGGATAAGTGCTTTTGTCTATCGAAACCTAGCTCTTATAGCTTACCGTCATATACTCCATGGTCATTTCCACTTCTTGCTAGTTCCCGGCCATGGTTTATATATGCCGATGTAAAACCAGTAGATTCGTGTACTGCCGTCTTCAGAGCAAAAGCTACTTTTGGTAACTCTTCATCCCAGGTCCTATGGTTATCCTTGACGTATGAGGTCAGCATACTTTTTATCACTCTGTTAACCCTTTGTCGGATTTAAGTAATCCGATTTTCTCGGTTAAATTTTGGATTTATATAAAGTCGGGGTCGGGGGTCTCATTTTCTAATGCCCCCACTTGCCGCGAACACCGGAAGACCCCGAAGACGCCGCGACTGCAATGCCGCCCCAGCCTAAAGCCTCATGCAAGCTAGGACCTGGCCTACCCCTACCATTACGCCAGGCTCCAGGACACGCTGGCCAGCCCTCGAAGAGGAAATACGTCTTTCCAGACACAGGCGAATATACACGGTCTTCACCGTTTCGCCCACCACAGCACCTAGACGAGGGAAGCGACTAGAAGACGTCACCGCGGCGGCGAAAACGTCACAACAGATAAGCAAATTTCATTAGGCCATGAGACCGCCCCACTATTCTGATATACTGTTAAATATAAATAATTTACAACTAACCCATATTAATCATTATTGCCCCTCCAGGGAATTAATCTGATTAATTAAAAGAAATAAATGCATGTTAATTAGCGAAAAGTCTCACGATTTCCAGCCCCCCTTTTCCACACATTTAATACAATCATAAAATTACACTCGGGACACCTGCAGTATAGCACGAGCAGGTCCCGATGTATACACCCTTCCTGTTGGATTGGCTTGCGGGTGGTAATGAGCCGTAAACCATGTAGTAACCTTATACTGCTCCATAAAGGTTTTAAATCCTCTACTTTTGAATTGAACCCCGTTATCACAGATTATTATTTGAGGAACTCCGAACATGAGGAATGCTTGTTCTTCTATGTGATACACCACGAGTCTGCCTGTAGCTTGTCTCAAAGGGACTAAGATGGAGTATTTCGAAAAATAATCTGTAATAAAAATTATGAACCTGTTTTGCTTTATCGACAACGGTAAGGGGACCATCAAGTCTGCACTTATTATTTACCGTTATGACAACCGTAACACCTATTGTCTACACAGATCTAGCCAGTGTTTTTATTTCACCATGGCAACCGTAACACCTCTTGTCTACACAGATCTAGCCAGTGTTTTTATTTCACCATGGCAACCGTAACAGTTTTTAACTGGGTTATTGAATATATTGTACTGACAAGAACGTAATGATCTTTAACTGAGTGTATTACAAATTTTACTCATCGTTTGTGAGAGTTATCGAATCGATTAGTTATCGAAAGCAAAGTCGGTGAAATGATAGAATTGTAGTGACAAATGATTGGTCATCTGTTGCCTGCTGGAGTGAAATATTGAGGGCAGGGACAACTAATAATCGAAAGCCATGACCCTAAGCGCGGTGTAACCCTTTCATTTGGCCCGTTGCAGGCGGTGGTCTGTAATCCCATTCGATTGTCCTCTTCTCGAGGCTAGCTGGCAGGGTTAGTGCTATGCATAATTTAAGCCTCTGTAATCCGCTCTCTTGGTAATTTAAAATGTTTTTCTGGTACCTGAACACTAAATAGAACAAAACAAAATTGTTAAAATAACAACTGGGGTGTAGAATGCTAAAACCAGCCAAGTTTTTTCATCTACATTTTCCGTTCTTTATCGTGAGGCAAAAGTATTACTTCTCGAGTCATTTCATTGATTTTGGTTTATCTGATTCAGGAAATTTAAAAAGGTAGACAATTAGCAAATTAAATCAAACCTGAAAACTAACTCTTCTGGTTTTGAAATTCGACAGTTCAATTAAAATAATTAAGTGAGAATTAAGACATAAAACACAAATAACATTATCGATTATTTTTCATCAAATCAGACTACCTACAAGAATGTACCTTTTTTTAATAACCCTTTCCTGGCCATTTATGACATATAGGGGTTTATCTGGAGGTGACCAACCTATTCTAACTATGGGGTCAAGTTTTTCATTTTGTGGCACCGTCACTCAATGATAAATGTTAAAGCCCCAGATCGGATTCGAACCGGCGAAACCCGCAGATCATGCGTCTAACCACCTGAGCTACGGACGGTCTAATTAAGGTAGTACAGCTATAAATAGTACCAGAATGTACCTTTTCCAATACCATACTTACAAGAAAACAAGTCATTAAGGATCTAAAAAATAATAAATATATTTACGCAGTGCGGATAAATATTTCCGACACAGTGTTGCAGATTTCCTGAACCCACCGACAGTTAGGGATCGAAATCTATAGTGAGATTACTAAACAAATCTATATAGAAAAAATAATGTCATAATAAAAATCATTATAATGAATATTAAATAATTTCACGTGCTTTTATTACACTCTGTTTGTTTTGAAAGGGCGTTTAACTGCCTGGTCATCAACGGCCGTTGGTTTAAAATATTAAAGCTATAATCTTTTATTCATTGATAAATTAATTTAATAAATTGAAACTTTAATTTGTTTAATAGTGTTCGATTAATTTATAATTTGTTTAATAGTGCTTGTAGCGATAGTGGGGAGAGGAAGATAAAAAGTAGATAGCAAGCAATTCTAATTCTAAAAATAAAGTAAGGTAAGTTGGTGATTATAAAAATTAAAGGCTGATTATTATGTGAGTCTTATGGATGAATTTAGGTATTCTATCTATTAAGGATTCGGCGTTTCTCAGCGCTATTGGAATATTTGTTGGTATCTCCATTGTTATTAATGGTAGTTTATTAATCTCTATTAATTGGTCCAGTGTTATTTTGTAATAATTGCAATCTTCAAAGATGTGTTTAACGGTCAGATTACGATTTGGAAGGGCCTTTTCTGTTATGAGGTGGACGTGTGTCATTCGGGTATGTTTTATTCTGAGTCGGGTGATCGCTATTCTTCGCGGCGTTTACTTCGGGTTGATGTAATCTCGGACTTCACACAGATTTTAATTTACTGGGCGGACTTTCATCCCACATTGCTTGCCATCTTTAATTTATACTTTAAAGGGCGAGCGAGTTCCTATGCAGCTAAGATTGCTGTGGTTCTACCAGGGAGGACTAGCTCTTTTGCTAACAGCTTTGTCTCATTTCCTGTAATACCAACATGTTCGGGGGCCCAGATGAATTGGACCGATTTACCTATTTGTTTTAACATTATTAAGTATTCATGACTTTGTTGAACAAGAGGGTGAACCGAATACATTATATCTAGTCCTTGAAGAGAGCTAATGGAGTATGATATTATTGCTATATTTTCATTTGGCATGCAAAAGTAAAGGGCGGATGCTATGGCATTCAGTTCTATATAAATATTAGAGAGATGACTAACGCAGAAAAGAAGGCAATAAGATTGTTATGAATAATTGAGGAGTTTTCTTACAAAAGCTAATATATCTACGTTCGGAAAGATATTTAAAAATTATTATATGAGCACTCCATGTTTAATCAAGGTAAATTTGAGTTGAAAATATTGATTTGTAAAATATATTTGACTAGAGAATGCTTAATGATGAGTTGATAGTTTTTAATCATTATGGTTGCTATCTTGTTTTTATTCTTAGCTCTGCTGATGGCGTGTGAAGATTAATTTCTCGGGACTGAAGAAAAATAAACATTAGCTACCCCAGGTGGGAATCAAACCTAAAACGTTTTGCACGTCTTTGACCTACACCTCAACCAGCAGGGTCATAAAAATATGGTACTAAAAACAAATATAATGATATATAAAAATAATCTGAAACATAATACAATCATATATTTCTGAAAAGGCTTGTCGAAAATAAATAGTAATAAAAAAAAATAATCAGGTGCTAAAATAAAAATATAATAGTACAAAAAATTAATCAGATATTGAAGCTAAAAGATAATACGAGTATGTCAGTGCGTTTAAATAATATCAAAGGGTTTTGTTATCGATCAAAACTCAGTACATCCGTGACCCAGTGTATCTGTTCGCTCCCTGTATCTAAAGTATACTAAGTCAGCTTAAATTACACAAAAGCTTAATATATTTCACTTTCAGTGAACTGTTTCTTAAAACAGTTCTTTGCAGAATTCTCAAAATCATTGGCTATTATTGTTTAAAAGTCTTTTATTGTATATATGTAATTAAACATTTAAATTGTGTATAGTAAATAATAATTAATATTTACAATAGGTAAGATATAATCTTCAAAACTATTTACACAATGATAATAAATAAGATAATCGTTTTTTATTCTGAAGGAATAATATTTTCGGTATGGAGTTCGATTTGAATGGATTATAAAACTTTTAAGGATTAGCTGTTTTTTATTTTCATTATTAAATTCTGAAATAAAAAGAGCTCAGACAGAAGTAATTCAGTTCCAGTAGTTTCTGTCTTTTGTAAAATGTTGAATTCTTTTGGGCTTGCACATAGGATATAAAATATTAAGAACAATTAAAAAAAATTCTACAATTCTGTTAGTTCATGATGTGGTACTTAATATAATAAAATTGTACGTTTTATTTGAAGTGAATATTTATTTCAATAAAATAATAGCTATATTTTTAGAAATATTTGTTTATGTGAATAGACATACATTATAAATATTATCTGAAAATTTTATAATTATTATGCCAGAACTATTGCCCTTTTGAACAACATTCAAAGTAGTTTATATGTCAGAAAAGAACTGTGAGAAATCGGTTTTAATTCTTAAAAAACTGAATAGTAAATTCAAGAATTGTTGTAAATAAGTTTAATATAAGGGAAGTAATGTAGGTACTATTTCCCAGTGCAGTGAGTACTTCAATTAGGTTGACTTTTATCAGGAAATTTTTTCTCTCTGATTTCTTTTATTACAGTTTCCATCCTCCACTTAGGAGAGAGGCTGTCGAGGGAGCTGGCGTATCTCTCTTTACTTCTTTACCAGGACGAATATTCTTATATATTTCCTAGAGAAATTTCCCTTAATTTCTCATATTTTTTCTTATAAATGAGAAAATTAGTGCTTGGCTATGAATGTGGGATTTTCCATATGCTTCTAAATTTAGGTTTATTCATGAGACAGAAACATTAGCTAATTATTTTAGTTTTTATCATCCAGTAATCCTGTAGTATTTTTTACTTTCACATACTATGTGGAATATATATAGTATTTTTGATCGTTAAAAAAATAAAATCTGAATTTATGTTGGTTGTGAACAGTCTTGTGTAAAAAACGAAAAGTTCTACGGAACTGAAATTATATATTTAAGGCAGGAGTATGCCTGCGACACTATAAGTGCCACTTAATCCTATAAGAAAACTTTAGATTCTAATTGGTATGTTAATGTAAAACATATGAATGTAGTAATTGTATATAAATGGCAAATTGGTACATAAATATAAAATATAGTATGTAAATGTAAAAATAGTTTGTCTTTAATATCAAATAGATCTTATCCTCTTCAAAATAGGCTTCAAATAATGAATTTTCAAAAAATCTTCCTCTAACGTATTTTTTCTTTTGTTAATTTGAAATAATTATTTAATGCACATTATTAGAAATTTTAACTCTATAAGAAATGAGAAAATTCTCCTAAAAAGAAATCAAAGATGGCAATCTATGTGAAAGCCCAAGAAGCAAACTAACAATTATACAAATGGACGACAAGCCTTGGTGCACCTCCAGCCATAAATGTCGTAGAGAGTATACCCTAGTAATATTACTGGCCGTATTGGCTAAACTAAGAATATGTCACACGAGGCTCACTCACTCCTATATTATCTCAAAACAAACGCCTCCGGAATTTCAATATTGCAACAATAATTTTACAATTAACCATATCTTCCAGGAATGCCCATATTCCACGTCAAATCTTAATAGCTTAGAATTAAATCCTGATATTTCTAAAAACCCTTAGATACTACAATAAATCAATAAAATTAGTACTTCAGTTTTTAAAATCACAAGGTTTAATGTCACAAATGCAGCACCGAACAAATAAAAAATTAAACATAATAAAAATATTGTGTGATAATAGTGTTAAGTTAATCTCTAATTGAAAGTTTTAAAATTCAATGGAAAAGTGACAAAATATGGGGATTTGACTGAAATTAATGACCCGGGCAGATTAACCTGCAAAAGGATTATAAATTATTAGATGTGAGGTGTAAATTTATATTTGAGATTGTCCTTGAGGGTAGTCACGATGGCCGAAATGATAGACATTTGAAGAAATAATAAAGTGTAATTTTAGACTAACCTTGATTACAAATATTTTTTTTTAAAAGTTGAAAAAATAATAAAACAAATATAATAATAATAATAAAAAAGAAGTAATGGTGTAACCAGTGTTGTTTTGCTTCATTAAACAAAAACAAACCCTTTCTTAGCAGTAATAAACCTATATACATATGTTACAAAGTAGAAATTTTTTTTTTACCCGGTTAAAACACTGGAAAATAGTCCAGAGCACCCGATCGCTTTCGATCCTATTCCACAGTAAAGGTATTTTTAATCTTTTGTTAAATTGTATTCTAAGCAGGAAAAAAGTTATATATCACATAACACAGATGACTTGAATATTTATTAATCACTATAATTTATCATTTCTGTATATAAATTATAATCTCATTAAATATGCAAAAAGTGATTGCTCTAATCAGTTTCTCCAATCCTAATTAGTTTGAATAATTCTAAACTATTATAAATAAGTATTTATATCAATAAAATTTATAAACATTAGCCCATCAAAAATAATATCTATTAAATAGTACTACTATAGATATTTTTCGGGACTGAACATTTTTATTATTCAAATGTATTTAGCATGCAAAATGTCTGAAACTATAGTTATTCATTAAGACTTTTCTTTCAATTATTATTTATTGCAGCCGCAGTAAAATGTAATAAATTTATATGTGTCTGGTACAGAATATCAGACGATCCTTGCGAGAGGTTAACATTCAACCTCAGCTCTTTTGAAGAATCTGGAGTTGATAGAATTATGGGGCTAAATGATCTTGACCTTGATAGAAAGATGGGGCTGAATAATACTATCGTACTAAATGAAGGTTTGATGACCTGATGACAAAGCACGTTAGGGCGGGGGTGATAGAGTGCCTAGTTTCAGAGCGTTCGATTTCCATGTGGGTGAGATGTTTATTTGATGAAATGAATCTTGACATTTTTAATATTTAGGTTGCTGTTTAGGTCTTCAAGGGAAATCTTCAGCAAATAGAGTTTGTTTTAAATGTTTCTCTTTCTCTTTTATTAATTGAATCCTTTTTACCTTCCTTTTGAAACTTCTTTAGAATCCTCCGAGGGCTGTTGACATTTAATATACACTCGATTACTTTACAATAAACATCACTCATTAGTTGTGGAAGAGTTTCTCACATATATGTCCCACGTCTGTCACTCAGAACTTTTTTATTTTGTGGAAAATAAAATATAAATTCTATTATAAAAATATTAAACTGATAGTAAAAATATTTTTTTTAGTGTGTTTAAGACGTGTCAATAAATATTTTCATGAAATTTTTTTTTTTACACAAAAGTATATATTTGTGTTTATTATATTATCTGAACATGTAATATTATTTCATCCTGGTTCATCTTATATAGTGAAACACAATAGAAATAGATCACATTGGTATGTGATATTGAGAATAAATGTTTGATTAGTTTATTTTAATACATTCTATATTACATTAAAGCTTTAGTGGAAAGGTTTAATATAATATAGACCTGGGACCCGTCAATTATCCTCAGAATTCAAAAGGTTCTTTTCCAACTCTTACCACTTGCGTAATTTCAATATTCCTATTTATTTTCTTTAAATGTGGGATAAATATTGCTAATAGGCATTTTATATTCATAAAATGTTCACAAGTAATTCCTTAATTATATGAAAAAATTGAACCCACTATACATCAGAATGAACTCCTGGAGAATATTTATTCACAATTTTTACAACATCTTTACATAAAACCATATCAGAGAGATAATTGCAACATTCATATTCCAAGATGTATTCATAATATTACCAAACCTGTGTTAGCCGATAATTTAGGTACGAGACAAATGTACAGAAAACAGCGAGAAATAATTGGGAAAGGTGTATCATTCTCGAAAACCGTATTGTATTACTTCTACTCAAAATATTAATTCCTGTTCTCAAAACTAAAAACTGCGTTTATTTATTTATTTCTTACCAGTTAATACATTGTACAGAAGTCATTTTTAAGATAAATTTATCTTCGTTAAAAACAATTATTATGTTCAAAGGACCCAATCCGTCCTTTTATGAGACGTTTGTCACCAGCCAGTCCACTGAAAGGCTAGGTATACTATATTTGAAGCAAATGCTATTAGTCTTCCAAAGAGATATTCCCCGAAAATTTATAATAAGGGTAAATAATTCGGTCGTTGGCTCAGTTGGTTTTATGGAAAGAGAGGCTGCTAAATGCATGGGAATAAAAGATTCAAAGAAAAATATATGACTCAACCAAAGAAGGTAATCGTTACCGCATGAAAACAAACGCGGAACTTGATGATAAATGTGGAGAAGCAGATATATTCTCTTGCATTAAAACTCGAAGGAAAAATAATGGAAGAAATTCTTTCCTCAATTCTAGAATGAGACAGATGCAGGCTTAGATTGCGATAACTTGGCGATGTAGTGGCTGATCTTAAGTCAATGGTTGGGAGGACGTGGACAAAAGCTGTGGAGAATCGGTTTGAGTGAAAGAGCATTACTAAAGGGGTAGAAGTCCTTGCTCGTTATATTATATTTGGCAGAATGAATTATTGTGGTGACAAGTAAATGTGATGTAAATTATGGTGCCAATGCTTGAATCATTAAAAAATCTGCCCACTAGTTGATCACCAATGATACTTCAAGATTAGAAGATCTCGAAGGCACCTTCGTTTCAGACGTCTTGGAGAATTAATATGAATTAAAGAGGAAGCAAGATAAGAAACTTTTGGGTTTGGATAGCTTGGAAATTAATTATGAAATAATTAATATTTGGCGTTTGCTAAATCGAGCATTGGGGTATGAGTTTTTTTTCCGTCGGTAAAGACCTTGTAGATCTTTGGCCGTCCGAATCAGCTGTCCCAACACCTGCCTCTCTTGGCTACTGCTTACCAGTTTGCCGCATGCAGATCTTTCGCATCTTTATCGATTCTGTCTATGGAGCTGCTTTTTGGCCTTCAACGTGGTCTCTTGCAAATGATACTGACATTCGTTGTAGTGCTGAGGTGTCCTGATTGGTTGCTTCGAACCAAATGCCCCATCCATGTTAACCTCCTTGCCTGATCATGAGATTCTGACTGACCAGTCTCTGCAAGAAGTTCAATGTTAGTTTCTTCTTCTTGTGTTAAGGCTCTGATCCCAGGTCGCTCTTGTATTCTGCTTTCTAGGGTACCTGTTAGAGCCCAGGTCTCGCATCGGTTTATTAGAGCTGCTTTATCGTGGCATAGTACATCCTTAGCTTCAGATTATTTGAGTTGTTTAGGGATTTCAGTAGTGAGAGAAGCAGGCTATGTTCGCGCTTGTTATACGCTGGCCTCATTCCATTGATCATTTATTGATGTTTTGTGGAGCTGAGGTATTTGAAACTGTTTTGGTAAGTATGAATGATTTTATTAGTGAACAAGTAAGCATTGGGGATTTGAAGAAGGATTTCTAATTGAAATGTAAATTTTTCGATAATTTTATTGTTGAGTGATAGTAACAATAAAGCATGAGGCCAGAGGGGCCCCAATCCTGCAATTTCCATTATCAGCGCGGCAGTGATAGGGGATCACTAATGACACAATGATGCCAGGGGCTGATGAGGGCGCGATAGGTGAGGTGATTACTACCCGCCCTAAACGGCTTAATTTCGACAGGGTCTGTGGAGTCTAAGGTGTTGGCGTGGTCGGTCGATTGCTCTGTCTGGAGGGGAATGGTTTCTAGTCAGCATTCACTGATTTATACCGCAGTAAACTTTAAAATATCCTTTTATACTCTTATACATTTGGAAAAAAAATCACTTCCTGAAAATTTTGAGACAAATACTCATATTTGTTTTTAATATTTCGATGAATTTTTCAAGATTTTAATGTAAGTATAAATTCATAATTTATTTTACTCATCGATTATGTATATGCTGAAGGGGTACTCATATCTCAAATATGTTTAATTATCATATAGGGAGATGGTCAGGGTTGCGGTCAAAGGAGACATCTCCTATCTCCTTTGACCGCAACCCTGACCATCTCCCTATATATCAATTTTTACGGTCAACTATACATACATATATATGTTTAATTATCGTACTAAACGTGCGTAATAATAAATAAACTTCGGTTTATGTTATGCACGTTCTTACTTAGATCAATTTCACTACAATTATTATATTTTTAGTTTACATTTTATTTATTAATCTATAAGTTGCTGATTGAAAACTAAAATCATTTGATTCTCTCACTCAATAATTTACCTAAGAGTTGCATGCCATGAGGAAGAACACGACTCAGGGTTATTATTCCTCAGATTATCTCAGACAAGGGTATATTTGTCTTGAGGTAAACTAGAGATAAAAAATAATTTAATATTCCTTCTAAGAGACGGGGTATTATTTTATATTACATTAAACATATTAGGAGATGGTTAGTTATGACTATAAAAAATAATAAAGCTTTTTTTAGTAGTATGGTACCTCTTCTGAAAAAATATTTTTACAATTTCTTTATGTTTAGACGTGCAGATGCAAAAAGATTCTATTTTGGTGATGTCAAAAGTTACACGAAACCCAATATACCTGCCAAGAGTCCCCATTTACTTCTAAAGCAAGCTTTATTATTTTTGAAGTGTTTATAGTTGACTGTATATTGATATAAGGAAAAGTTGGTCGGGGGTACGGTTAGCAACAAACAAAACTTATTATTATCTCTGATCTTTCGAGCTGATTTCAGGCCTTCATCGGGGTTAGGCGAATGTCCCGTCCAAAGTCCAAAGTAATTATTTTTTATGTTCCAAAGTAAAATTTCGTAAGATTTTAAATTATTATTTTTGATGTTCCATCCAAAGTCTAAAGTTATTATTTTTTATATACATCACTAACAATCCACTGATACGTTGAATGAGATATGAAATAACATCCCGTCTCATAGAAGAAATAGGAGTATATGTAACATTCGGATATCCGTAATCGAGATTTTTTTTAAAATTAGACCTTTTATCTCTTATTTATTTTAAGTCTACTTACTGTTTCTTAAAGGCGTGAAAATATAAAATAATGTTAAGTTGGTAAAAAAACGGACACACTGTTCCGTGTTCTTTATCTCATGGGTGCAAATAAGCAAAGTAGTATGACTGACATACCACGGATGAGAGTCTAGAAAAGTTTTAGTTTGAAATTTTGTTCCAAAAGACTTTGTTGACATTTTTCGAGTCATATGTGTTTTTTCGCTATTATCGAATATCTAAAAAATTAAGACCAAGTAGGTAGAAACTGATAACAAGTTTCTGTCTATTTTAATGTGAATGGTCATCTGATTAGAGGGTCAGTTTATGTTATTGATTAAGGCCATCAAACACTTTATGTATATGCTGTTTTAGGATTCCCAGTAAGTCCAGAATAATGGTTAATCTTATCAATTACTAATTATAAGTGGGATGGTTTCCATGTTTGTGAACCAGGGGCCAATTACTTATATCTTCTTTCGCCAAAACTCTCCCTATAAGTAATGGGTGTATTTTTAATACTATAATTATAATAATGCATAAATCAATGAAATGTGTCTTTTTTATATAAAAAGACAAACCTAACAATGAATCTATTTAAACAATTAAAAAAAAAACATAGGTAATTGAAAATTAACCGTATTTTGAAGACTGTGAACAATTTTAACTAAATACATAAATAAAAATACTTAAAAACAAAGTTATTCAGCTCTAAAACTCTATTCAGCTTTAAAAACACTCATTTAAGTAGTCAATGAATTAAAACAACAATACGGTACTTATAATGAAACAAAAAACAATCAAATCAAACATGTAACAATCATGGTATGACATTTAATCCCTTACACGCTAACCCACTGAGCTCTTTCTAGTGTAGCCCGTCGTACATAGTTGCTAAGAGCTCTCTAATTAGCACCTTTTAATAAATTGAGTACTTATTCTGGTAAGCAGGTCTACTCTCCAAAATATTGTCTTCAAATTCTACTATACTTATGGCATGTTTCGAATAAGTGAAAGGTATCTTCCCCTGGGAATGGTATAATACTGTTTTACGCTTTGATTGAACATAATACATACGAGATAAAATAATATATGAATAATAATAAATAGACAAAACTATAATACATAAGAGATAAAATGTA
>NW_027105978.1:490580-491552 GCF_000696795.3 Halyomorpha halys
GATGAATAGGAACCATTGTGGTTTACTTGGAATAATCTATTACTAAGAAAGGAACGGATGATGAGAAAATATGTAGGAGGTAAGAATTTACGGAGATAGTGAAAAGGTGAGAAAAAAAACAACTAGATTTTTCATTCATGTTAATGTTATTGTTGAGGTTAATTCATTATCATTATTTTTATATTTATAAATAAGGGAGTTATCCTTAAAGTAAAGTCTTTAGTTTTCGTATTCGCAATATCGTTTATTTTTTACAATTGTTTAAGGAAGAAATTTCAAAAAACATAACTCAAAATAATTATTTCTTTATTAGCAATTCAAGAGGAAGAAGCTTCTGTTATTTATAGGAAATCCACTTAAGACAAAAATATACCTGAGCTCAGGAGGTTATTATTATTATTATTTTTTTTTTTGAGGCAAACTCAAATACACCCTGAGTGAGTAGCTTAACACCCAACCTAGGGGGAGGGAGAGAAAGGAAGATTACGAGTATGGGAATGGAACAAATAAGGTCTTTGCAGTCATGCTACGGTTGTCTTAAGTAGTATAGCAGCTATCTTTTACAGGTAACGTTAATAACCGCTTTATCCAATCTACCCACAATTATTATAATTATTATTATTACACTGAGGATCGAGAATCCCTTGCTCACTTCGACCCAGTAGGATCTTTTTGTGAGTTACCCCTCTTTTCCACCAGATATCCCATACGAATCCCTTGCTTCTTACAAATCTCATAAAATATACTCACTAATTTATCTAACAAATTAAATTTGAATTCTGTACCCGAATTTTTTTATAATAAATGGTCAAAATACAGCATATTGAACCATATTTTGGCCTAAACCTATATAATCATTTTTTATTATGATTAATAAAGACATCCCATTCGTTGCAGATTTGACCCAAAACAGATATGCGTCTTTTTATTCCAAACTCCTTAACCATCCTAACCCATTAATTCTTAATCTTT
>NW_027105978.1:493377-507015 GCF_000696795.3 Halyomorpha halys
GGTTAACTAGAGGAGTATATTAGAGGTTAACTAGAGGAGTATATTAGAGGCTAACTAGAGGAGTATTTTTCAACGATATCAGCCTTTTTTACCCTGTATGTTACGAATCTAAATTTTAAATGGGGATTTCAACTTATCATATTAACGTATTATCGAGTGGCATTTAGTGTCACCCGGCTTTGTCTAAATTGAAATAGCCCGACATATAATAATTTCTGATCTTTTAAAACTTCATTCTTTAACATTGTTTGTGCGAAATAATTAGCCATTGTAACTATTAGACTTAAAATAAAAATTAAATCTGAACTCGTAATCTACATCCCATGAAGGATCAGGAGTGCAGTGTTGTGAAAGAAATACTGTTATAAGACCAACGATTGGGCGAGGAGGTGATTGGTAAATATATCAAGTGTGTGTGTGAATTTCATTACTCTGATTCGTTCTGAAGATCTACTGAGTGTTAGTTTCATTCATTTTAGAAATATCCAATTCCTTCGTAGTGCCCCTGTATTGTCCCGTTAGAAGTGTAATCAAGACCACTTTACTGAAAGGGTGTATCTCTGGCCCCGAGATTCAATCAGACAATGAAGTTTTCTAAATTCTTAAAAGATAATATTTCATACGCCGTGGGTCACTACTTAGTCCTATTTTTTCTATATACCAAAATATCATTGATAGTTCACAATAGTTTAACATGTATTATATTAGAAATCACAAATACTGAAGGATAGTAGTACAATAAATAATAAATAAATCAAAATCCGTTAAATTAGAAACCATTATTTATTTATTTACCTTTCTATTAAATATTCAATCATCTTAAACTCAATCATCAACTCTTTTCTTTTTTCTCTTTATTTTCAATATCAACCGAGATCAAAATTTTCTAAAACCATTTTGGGAATTTATTTGAGTAAATAACGTAGAAATGCTATTCCTAAGACTATAATTATCAGAATCTGTTTCTTGTTATATTTAGCTAGATTCTATTTGAGTGTTTGTTGAATTATATACACCTTATAGTTCCTGAAGTATTGGCCAAAATAAATTGAAAAAATGTTTATTTCCTGTTAATTGGATACACAAATTTTGGTTTTCGAAAAATTAATTATTTTTTTAATATTACTTAGCTTGGGAATTTATTTATTTTTACGAACGATCTACATATATTTTACTTATTTTTATTTCGGGTAATTATATTGTGTGAATGGATTTTAGAACTCTCATTGCCCATGATTGTGACAGGTTATATTATTTTATCAATAATAAATTTTTGAATAAAAAAAAAGAGTCGTTTTCTAGAAAATCGTAAAAATAGTACAATCAATGATATGATAGCGACACTCCTGGTAAATCAATTGTAGGGAAAGAGTTGCTGTAAAATCCAACCTAAATATGTGATTTAAATTTTGAACAATTTTTGTTTTCTGAGCACAAACAAGAGACCATTTTACGAGATTTCGTTGTTTTGATTCAGAAGATCTAAAGACGTATATTTCTGTTGAAAACTCGAGTTCGAAATTGTTCACAATCGCAATAACCTAATTACGTTTATGTTAAAAAAATTAAACTATATAGGTGACTGAATGGTTAATAATAGTATAATAGAGAATAAAAATTGAAACATGCTTTAGTTTATAATCAATCAAAGGTTCGTGCATTTCTGTTGCAGCAGAAATATCAAATATCCTGGCATTATTGGTTAGGGAAGATCTAAAGACGTATATTACTGTTAAAAACTCGAGTTCGAAATTGTTCATGATCGCAATAATGTAATTACGTTTATGTTAAAAAAATTAAACTATATAGGTGGCTGAATGGTTAATAATAGTATAATAGAGAATAAAAATTGAAATATGCTTCAGTTTATAATCAATCAAAGGTTCGTGCATTTCTGTTGCAGCAGAAATATCAAATATCCTGGCATTATTGGTCCTTCTGGGAACAGAAAACCATTCCGTCCCGTTGTGCAATAAATCATTCTTTCGGCCCAACATCATGGCGCTATTTCTCCCCTATCTTTCCCGTAACAACTGTCGTTGAAGCCTTGGGCCATAAAACATCTGTAGTTCCACCACTCAAACGTTTCTTGTACCCTTTTCGAGATGTACCGAAGATCTCAGAAACCACTCAAAAAAAATCAATTGCTCCAGGATGTCTTATATTGTCCCTCCTTTCTCTACCTTTGTACCTTGAAAATTGTTTGCAAAATAAAAACTTACGGACAAAACAATTTTATAATTTATGTGTATATATCCTTTAAAATAACATTATGCGTTTATTTTAATTTTTTTTTGTGCTAAGAAATATTTCACAGTTGTCTCACGTTCTGTTCCATTCTGGATTATTCCTGGGATTCCTGAAAGAACATAGTAAGATATTTGGTTAAAGTGGAGACGTTCTTTAATATAAAAATAATGAATACATATTATGACACAAAAATTTTATGTAATCAATTCATACGTGCTATTACTTATTTAATATAGAAAAGTTATATTATCTAGTTAAGTTTTTAATATTCTTTTCATCCATTAAATGCTATCGATTTTGGCGCTCAACCAAGATTTGTGAAATGATAATTTAATAATAATTTAAAAGAATTAACTAGATATTCCTCGCAGATCATTAATTTATTATCTCATAAAGTGGGTACTCTTATTCAGGCGGTACAGCGTGTTTCCGACCAAATCATATCCTTGCACAACCTTTAGTGTACTAGTAGTACTTCCTTATAAAGTATCACGCTTCTAGCCCTTCATGAGTTATAGTGGTATAGATTTAATTTTAAATCTTTGCTTATTTCTTCGACCAGAGAAGACTAGACTTGTTATTAGCATGAAGCAAATGGCCGGGAAGCCACCTGGTTAACAAATCTACATATAACTGAATCATTGGTTAAATTAAAAATATATTTAATTTTTTCAAACAGTTTTTAATGTAACCAGAAGGTTAACATAAAATAAAATATAGGTTTTGTGCATTGATCGTTACACTGTGAATTATGGGAGAATTTCATTTAATTTTTTTAAGCCCAAGCTAGATCCAAATTGTCTATCAACTTATCTTTTATAAATGGTTATTTCCTCATACATTTACAACAAGGGCCAAATACATGAAATGTGTACAAAAGACTATTTTAAACCAATAATATCGTTTTTCTGTTTCATATATGTTAGAAGATCATTTATTTCTTCAACATTTCTGTAGGGTTCTTGAATAGTTGTGGTAAATCCTCTTGCCATCCAAGTTTGTCTGCGGAGCACTAGCGATCTGGAACAATAGAAGAGATATGCCTCAACTGTTTAAGACATTGAAGTATTTATGAGGTCTGTCTCTTTAGCTGAAGTTTCCATTAAGATAATATGTGAGAATGATTGAGGTATGATACGGACTTGAAGACATTTTATAAATTAACTCAATGACTATTTATTGAAATTTACAAAAACATCACAAGACTTTTACCGTTTACCTTGTTCCCTAAAATTATTAAGCTTTAGTTTAAGCTTGTTTTATTACCAAACTTATATACGGCGGCAGTGGGGCGCAAAACTTGATCTTACCTGAACCGAGTCCGTTCCATCATCTAGCACGTAATATTTAAGACTAAATGAAATTTATTTTAATATTAATGAATATAAGAAAGTATTGATCATGAATTTGCTTAATAGTGCATTTAAATATAATGGATTTCAGAGGAAACATGACATATATGCTGAAATAACATCTAAATGAAAGAGAATCTTTCAGTTAATGTACAATGAATAAATCAGGAGAAAATAAAACTAAAAAAAAAACAATTTATAATAGCCATTCCTGAAAATTAAACTAAACGATATAAAATAAATATTTATGAAATAAATACAAATCTGATGTGATGCGTGGATCACCCAACTTTCACATTCACCCTTAAAAAATTATGAACAAAAAATTTTTATTTTTCTGTTGCTATGAAAATTCATATTAAAGGTTTTTTGAGGTGAGAATGCCGAATATGAATTTTGTTTCTTCAAAGAATACAGAAAAACCAACTGTAATATAATTGGAAGGTCTTGGATTTTCCCGTTCTAATGAGATATCCCTCTTTTCCTTTTTTTCTTCTATATTTATTAAATATCTCTAGGATAAGCTTATCGTAGAGATCATTCAGTCTTTTTAACGTGGTTCCCCAGCCTGCACCCTACCCTTCTATTCTTCCGTCTGACTTCGTTGTGAATAATGAGAATTTAATTTTTTTTATAGTATTATATCACATTTTTGAAATAAAAATTCAACAAAAAAATATTAGTCTAATCAATATGAATACATTTTGAATCAAATTTTTTAACCATCTTCTACATTCACTTACTACTTGGTAGTTATTTGGGTAATGGTATATTCATACATAACTACACTATTGAAAAGCTGAGCGGAAGAACATTGTATGTGAAATTCCAGTGGGAATTAAAAAAGTAATTTGAAAGAAATATTTTTAAATACTTCTTTTTACAAAGTTGCCTTGCATATTTTTTCTAAAAACATTAAATTGCGGTAGTTTTAAGAAGTTGAAAAATTGAATTTCAGTCCTTATAATATAATTTAATATTAGCTTCTACTATAAACAATGCTTAGGTTTTTAATCAGAATAGTTTTTTATGTACGCTTTCATAGATGCAAAGAGTACACAGCGAGTCGAGTTTCATCTAAACTGTTAGTTAAGGTTCCCATGTATTGACGGGATAATAAAGCAATAAAGTTGAATATTGAAGGATTTGTGAGTTTAATACACATTTTAAGTTTTTACTGTACGTTTTAATATTTCATCATAATGATACAGAATAATTTATATATATGTATATAAAGTTTGTTATTTAGCGAGATAATTTTTTTAAATTAGTCAAAGATTGTTGACAATGTTTAATTTATGATTCTAGGAATCAGATTTAAAAAATGACAAAATTGTGTCCGAAACGTCATCTAATGAATAGAATAAATGTAGAGTTTTAAAGTTTCGTAATTTGTCCAGAAGTTGTTATTTTATTTGTATTAGTTGTTTTATATCAGAAAAAATATAATGGATGCAATTTGCGACATTTAGAAAAAATTTCTTGTCATCTTTCCTCTTAGCTATTAGTTCAGAAATTCTTCTGGAGGTGAATTTTCCGATAAAGCTGTTATAGTGGAGGCCTCAGGTGACATGAAAGAACCTTGAGTCATCTTTCACCTTTGACGCTCCACAAAACCTTATCGACTAAGTTCCCCTTAGGCCTTGCTAAACACTCTACGCCACCTTATCTAGAAACTCAGCCTGATAAAAAGTTATATTTTCTTATCGATTTATTTTTAATTTCATTCAGATTGTACTCCTACTATCTCTTGTTTTTATTACTCATAGGCGTTTACAACTGGCCACTTTAAATAATTTCATAATGCGTATGTCACTCATTGGAATCGGATCCATAACGAGAACATTATCAAGGATGTTGGGTAATATCAGATACCTTATGGTTTATTCTGTATCTAATCACATGGTCATGTCACTCACTCCCTCATATTTGGATGGCACAAATAATTATATTACTATCCTGATAGTACTTATCGTCACCCAACCATTTGTAGTATTAGTTGACTTAATTTTTTAGTTGTATTAATTATAAGTTATTAAAAGCCTCGTAAACAGCGCCTTTAACATGTACTGAAACCTGTAAAAAAAAATTTCTGAAAACTATCTAATATTATGAAATTCTACAAACAAATTGGGTATTATGCCTAAAAAACACAAATACTGTTTATTATTAGCCTATCTCAGTCCCCAGAAAAACTAAAAATTTATAAAGACAATATTATTAAGATTTAAAAAATACGTTTATTTTGTTTTAAATTTACCACAATATCGGAAATCTCAGAGATAATAAAATGTTCAACTTTGATGAAATATTCCTAAATTTAGAGTCTACTAGGTGAATAAAATATATAAATGGCTTTTCAACGAGTTTAGTTATTAAACACGATTGAAGAATATATTTGTTGAGTTCAAAAAAACAAAACAATTGATTCTTTTACATTAAAAAAAAACAGCCTATCATTCTAAAGACAGTCATAATCATAAATCATTCAAATACGTAGTCAACTATCAGTTTTAATCATACCTATTTTTAAATTTTTTTTTTTTTTTTTTTTTTTTCTTAGAAGTGGTTAAAGTTTTCCAATACTGCAGAAAATATATTTAAGGTATAGAAGAATATTAAATAGGCAATCCAACACATCGAACAACATATTATGAACAATATACCTCATCTGAAAGGTCTGCAGAAGTCATTATAAAATTTTAAAAATAGTCAACCAATCATTCTAATTACACCTTGAATGAATTTTTGACGTAAGAAAAATTAAAATATGTAACTTAAAAACTAATATTCGACACGAAATGATTCTGGAATAAAGCGTTAATTTGTTTTTTGTCTATAAAAATCATATTTTTAATTATTTGAACTTTAGAGTTACAATAGCTTAAGCAATTTTTTTTATGTACCCATAATTGTTTTAAATATGATATAACTTAATTTTACTTGTCTATTGTGCAGAATAGATTAACAAATCCATTTATTTATCTAATAGTCTAATATTATTTAGGCATATTTATATATTTGAACATTCTAGAGAATCTATTTTGTTTTTGCTAAGATAAATTTAAAAAAAATAATCGTTTCTTTAATGATTACTAAATTATATTTAAATATGTTTGGAATATTGAGCTAGACATATGTTTTCTATGTATTTATGCGTAGCACACAAACTTTCTACAATATATATTTTCAATATCTTAAATAGTCTTCAAGAAAATTATTTTTAAAAGTGTTAGTATATGTTAAAGATACTGTTTTCAAAGCATAAGATTGTTTCAAATTAATAAAGCTAAAGGATTAATTTGTGACGATAATTGACGATAACTTTGTGTAGAGGGGAATAAATGTTAGTTTTTATCAAGATAGTAATTAGTAATACAACTAATTATGGGGAGGAGGGTTGGTGCCACAACAAAGTGATTACACATGGATTGACCCTTATATTCATGTTATTGTGACCTTGATTGATAGATGAAGGATTGAATGGTTCCAGCGTCTGTAAACCAGTCATTGGTTCCCATTTCCGTTCACAGGCAAGCTGATTCGGTCTTGCGACCCTCCTCAAATTATGGGACCGTTGGCAATTACCTTTCTTATCCGGTCGGCTTAATATCCAATATCTGTTCAGTTAGGGTACGTCGTTTAGGGCTTCAAGAGATGAAATTTATTCAAGATCTTTAACAGCTATATTAATTATATTATATTTTTAAATCATTATATTTTTATAGTGAATTAGGAAATATTTAACGATTTGCCATAAATTTAAACGTTTTAGATAGGCTTCGATTTCTTGTATCATGAACTGTTTCATATTTTATGCAACCCCAATTCCTTCATGGGTCACTGTATGTTGACGCAACTCATTAATATAAGCTACAAATTTATGAGGATGGACTTTAAAATTAACAATCTTTACCGCATTTGATTATTTATCATCATATATTATGGTTGTGTGGGATCAAAGTGGAGCTGAAAATTTATAATAATAATAATTTATATATTTGTTTATGGGGCAACCCCCGTACGAATAGAGTTAGCCTTTGAGATACATAAAATAAATAATCAATTGTAGTAATTTTACCAAAATGGTGAGTTAAAGACCGTTTATATAAACTAATAACGAACAATATACCAATTCTGGGCTATCTAAATTCGTTAGAATAAAACAAAAACTTCACTTCATATTTAATAATATTAAAAAAAAAGAAACTATACCTCCTGTTGTAACGGTAGGTATTCAACTCTAAGCAAAAGGTTCATTGTGTACATATATAAAAAAAGGTTTACGATCCAATCCTGATGGTACAGACAGAAATTCGTACAACTGTTTAGTTAATATTACTTAGTTTCGGCACATATCGGATTCGATTCTCATGGTACACAGGGCAATGTGTCAATAAATGGAAACAATCCTCCAGTGCCGTTCCATCACAAACTGGACAAAGCTTCTGTGGGTCCAAAGTGTATTTATGTGACACTTAGAGCAATTAAATATTTACCGGAGAGTCATAGTTGGGAAATTATTGCAGTGCAATTATTATAAGTGAGTTATAGGGCAGCTGATTTTAGGTAGCTTTGGGGAGCATCCGTTATGATGGAGACCCCGTACCACGGGTTATTGGTCGATTTTCGTAATAACAAGAGGTCTTTATCCTTTAAAAATTCTCTGCATCTATCCAAGATTTCCCCCATTCTTATTTTGATACTTACCGGATCATTAAGTAGTATAGGATCAAACATTCTGAAGCTTTCTAATATCATTCTTATCTGCGTCACCCAATTATATTGCAGACTCAAATGGTTGTTACTGTCCAGCAGCAGTAGCTTTAAATAACATTGTTTCACGAAGCGAGTACAACTCTTGTTAAGTATTTTTATTAGCCAGGACAGAGTAAAACGTAATATCCCACAAGAATAACACAATAGTTGCTTGTATATTTTCCAATTCCTTTATGCCCAAATATGTGCAACGTAGAGGATACAATTCAACAGAGTCGACTCATAAAGTTTTTGCCTGGTATCCCACGAAATTATTTTTGCCTTCCCACAGGTACTTAGTCCCGCTCCTATGCTTGAGTTACTTTTAGATGTTATATGTTTCATCTCATGGTTAAAAATTCCTAATGAACTAAACTCTATACCAAGGTATTTATATTCAGTTTATTCTTCAATAATACTCCCCTCGAAATATACACTTTTGCTTCTTTTAGGCCTACCATTATAAATTTTTAACAATTTTGTTTTTTCTATATTAACGGACAAGGATTTTAATTTGCAGTATATATTTAAGATTTAGTTTCGATTGGATATTAGTCACAGAGTTCCCAATCAAGACCAAATCATCCGAGTAAATGAGGGTCTTTCCCTCATAATCTCTTTGTATAGAATGAGGATATATTCCATGCGGATCTCTGAAAATTTTATATTAAAGCCTAATAAATGCATCACGTATAAAGAAAAATGATGTAAATTATTTTTATTTATCATCTCAGTAAATAAAAAATAATTTAATAACTGGGGTGTTTACCAACACGGTTTTACGAACCAGTTAGTTATTAAAATTAAGATCTTTCCTATTTATTTATCTATAATGAGTCCAATATAGGCAATATAGTTTTTGAGTTATTAAAAAAAACTGATATGAAGAACTGGTTTCCATGGGAATTTGCCTAAAACAGTTAAAAACATGGTTCCTATACTTTTTAATGTCCAATCCGTTTCTTTGCAAACAATAATTCATCCAAATAAATTTATTTTGTTTCTTTAACGAGTTTAATCATTTTTCAAATATGTATTAAAAAGTTTATCCTGAATCGTAAACTTTAGAATTTATGAGAAATATATGTCTTAGAAATGGGCATTTGATGCTATTTTGAAATATTGGTAAATACCGACCTAATAACATTTTCCTGCAAAACGTTGATTTTCAGAAAATGAGATTTTCGTAGAAAAAATTAAAGGATATAGAAAACCAAAAATATATGAAAATAGTCAAAAAACTGAAAAATATACTTGCCTATGTGTTTAGTATATTTTTTACTTGAATCGTAAATAATATTTCAGAATTACAGGTTAAAGAATGATTTATCAATGTGGGAAAGGTTCAATAGTATTGATTTTCTGTTTTGTAGTTTTAATAAGTAGGGTCACGTCAAATTCAACACACTTCTGAAGCTTATCATCTCAACATTGTCATTCGATTTTGCCCAGATGTTGTATAGGTATCGACTAGGAAATATATGAAATTTTATTGAGAAATGTCCTCTCGTTTATGAATCATGGAGTCATTATTTCATCAATAATACAAAAAAAATAAAGATAAAGTTTTTTAATTACTGCAGAAGCTTACCTAATTTAGCTTATGATATGAAATAGGTTTCATTTCACAGTTCAGTATGTTCCACACCGTTTCTTACGATGTGCACCAATAAATAGTTAAGGATTAGTCAGCTTTTCAAAATGTAATTAAAAATTTATATTTTTTACAGCTTAATCACAACCCATCCTACCACTACGTATGCCGATAACACATGTCTAATGTCAAGGAATAATGACCCTATGACTTCCTGTCCCACAGCATCATTTAATAATACCCCACTTATTCCTATTGAACAGATCCGTTACTTAGGATTGCTTCTGATAGAAACATAGAATCCTCATACAAGACTGAAAAGATAGGTAACTTCGTCTTCGTAGGTTCCAACTATTACAAAATTTACTAGAAAAACGGTTTAACTTCCAATCCATTAGAAAAGACTGATCTACATGACAATAATAAGCCCTATCTGGACATACGGAGTGGAGCTTTGGGATTCCTCTCTACCATGGAATTGCTTTCGTATCCAATCCTTACAGTCCGAAATCCTTCGTAAAATCCTTAATGCTCCTAACTTCGTCATGAATCTAGTCAATCATTTGGACCTCAATTCCAAATTTGCCGAATTAGGCAGAACCAGATATCCATGGTAAACTTCTTGACCACCCAAACCAACTTTTTTCTAACCTAGCTTCTTCTTCATTACCTGATAATCCTTCTAGGTGTCTGAAAGAAGATGTTGCCTGGAGATGTTCCAGTTTAAAATTATTTAGAGTTGAAGTAAAACGTCTACAAACATCTACTTTTCTATCTAGGAAACTATACCTTCCTCGCTATTTGTATATCTTTTATATCCTCTATTTTTTCAACCAAAATTACATTTTTTGAAAATCATACTTTTTTGGGAAAATTCTATTGGGGGGTAATTTCCAATTCTTTAACGTTAACTAATAATGGTTTGAGTATAAAATCTATTGAACGAGGTAGTGTTGAACTCAAAGTTTATCCAGAAATATGTTTTTTGCATGCTTAAGCGACAAACGAGACTAGATAAAAATGATACTTAACCCTTTGTACACTAATGCTCAATTTCTTATGGTTAAAAAGTGTCTTGAATTGACGTGGAATGACCTAGTAGTAAAATTAAATATTATTTATTTGTATTATTACTTATAATTAATAATTATTAGTTTTTAATATGAGTGACAGTGCTTCATGGAATCATGAAAGACTCGTTCCCATTTAGTTTTAAAACATTTTCTTAATTTTGATGTTTTAATATCATGTTTTTTATAATGATAAACGAGTTTTGGCATTATACACATTATATTTTTTAATAACATAATTATAATAGAGTTTGCATCTTTTTAATTTTAATAATTGCGGATCTAGCTACTCTAAAGGTTTATATAAGTGTGATAATTAAGAAAATTAAAGGATAGATAATATTTAAAGAAAGTTGTAGAGGAATCTGAGCGAAAGGAATGGGTGAGGAAATCCGAAAGCAGGTCAAATGAATTACAAAGGACTAGCTGACCCGTGCAAAATTTTCAAACAAACCGTAGCTTTATATCACATTTTAACGCGCTACAGAATAAGCACAACTTTTATTATTTACACTCATTAATATCTTTTTACACATTTAAAATTAATTATTTTTTTAGGAGCCTAGTTGAGATAAATTATGTATAAATTATACATCAATTATAGAGGAAATCTTGCTTGTTTCAATTTCACAATTTAACTACCAAATATTATTCAAAAATAGTTGTGCTTGGAATAATTATCGTCTCACCTTTGTCATGGATACGTTTAATTAATGTGATTCAGTTTCCAAATTTGTATCCATCCTTGCACACCGTTTGGAACGCTGGCTGCCACATATTAAAAAGAAAAAAATAGGTACCGGAATCAAATATAATATTAGATGAGCCAGCACACTCCAAATAAACATTCATTTCAAGCTGTATTTTTCTGTCTGTACTTCATCTGACAAAATGACAAAATAGCTCTCTCCAACGGTAATAAAATATATTGTATGCAAAGTTAATCAATTAAATTGAACTTGAATTTTACATAAGCTGTTCCTCATTACAAACTGCTGTTATGAATTGTGAGTTTTAAATTATTAAAAACTACACTGTGCATTCATTGTGGTTTAGTTGTCTTGATAAATTGCTTCGAGCCACATGTCCTGCTTTCCTTCATATCCTGAGATATCTATTAACCAGGCTCAGCAAGTAGTACACTGTTAGTTCTTTTACTGTTAAATATTTATTTTATTTATTAAATTTGTAAATTGTTAGGAGTTAAACTAATTTACTATTTCTCCAAAAAAATGGAACTAAATTAGTAGTTTCCTATTACTTATTTCCAAAAATGACATTCACCGAAAGTAATAGCAGTAAAGAAGGAAAAATCAAATTATAGATTTGATAACAATATATATCCTCACTGCCAAACGAAACAGTGTATCTTTTCCTACCCTGGGGTCGGAGCATCTCCTCCCTCAGGTAATATTTTCATTGCGTCAACGGAAAAGGGATTTCCAGGTATCGTTTCCTCATCCCTCAGCTCAACCCTTTTCCTTAGATTTATATTTATTTATTTCACTTACTAAACTTCTAGCTTTCATTTAATTATTTATATGGTTTTAATATTTATTTATTTAAAAAATAAATAAACATTAAGTTGTATATGTATATCCATAAATTGAATATGTAAAATAAACATTTTAAAGAAACCCAGCATTCCCAAATTAGTTTGTTATTATTACTCAATTTCGTCACATATATATACTAGTTGTCCCATTATACGATACATAAAGTTTATGTTCATCCCCATAACATCTAGAATTTTCGATTTAAAAAAAAAAAAAAAAAATATGAAAGGAATATGGTCCGGGTGCGGTCAAAAAAACTCAAATAGTAGAATTATACTATTTTTAATAGAATTAGTAGATTTTTAGTAGAATTATAATTCTACTATTTGAGTTTTTTTGACCGCACCCGGACCATATTCCTTTCATCTTTACACACGGTCAATCAATAATCTTCAAAAAAAAAATTATATTCGCTGGGTACATAACAGCGGCTATGTTTTTAAGATATTATTAATTTTCTATCCTTCTTCAGTTCTTTTGAGGTACAATAATAATGAAGGCGTTATTGAGAATTTTCTGATGCGACAGATTGATGCTATTTTTTACGTTTTGTAGACAAATAGTGGGGAGAATCAAATAAACATGAGAAACATTTATTTATTGGGACGCCATTTCAGACATTTAGTCTCTTCGCTCGGTTAAATTTTTAATTAAACCCATATAAAATGTTTAGGGGTTTTTGTTCCAGTAGAACGTATTAGATCAAAAAACGTGTTTGATATAAAATCATGTTAAAAGTTCATTTTCCGTGAACTAAACCAGTGACGTGAATGGGAGAGAAGCACTGGGATCTCTTGGAGCTCTGCATTACCTTCCACACAGGGATGGCAACGCTTGACTCTGAGTTCCTCTGGCGAACGTTAATATTGTTTATGTATATATGCACATGTGTTTTTAGTACTGTTACTTATATTTAATTTTATTTCATTTCTATTATGTGATCAGTATTATTTTATTATATTTTTGATGTAAATTCATATTTTTAATTATACAAATCAAGATATTATTATCTTTTATTTATATGTTTGATGTAAATTCATATTTTTAATTATACAAAT
>NW_027105978.1:507089-540162 GCF_000696795.3 Halyomorpha halys
GTCAATATGGAATTTTGTTATTATTTAAAATTTTATCTTTTAATTTTTATTATCAAATTTTGTTCCTTGTGTTATTCTTTTTTTTCTCTTCTGTTTTTTGTATATATTGTACGAATGTGTACTGGAATACTAATACTTAATGCCATTAATTAATAATTGCATTAATTCTCTTCAACAATAAACAAATATTTATAAAAATTTATTGTAGATAGCTATTGGAATTCGTAAAGAAAATTACTCCATCCAATTGAAAATTACTGACATAGATGTACTGGAAAAAGTTAGAACATAAACCTCAAAAGACAACAAATATGGCGCTTTTATAATCACTTGAAAATAATATCAAAATTTTGAAAATTATATATAATACAATGATGGGGATTAGCACGAATAGCAGAACATTTTATATACGTTTAAGGTGACCGCTGGACTTTAATAAAAATTAAAAAACTACCCCTCTTTTTCATCTGAGTGCCTCCATTGGTTTTGGCATGTGGTATCTTTTGAGGGTATTATAATTTTATAATCTTACTCAAATCTTCTTCAGCCCACCTGACTTTGGAATTCCCAGTGGGATGGGGGTAATTTTTTACAAATTCTTCTTAAGAAAAATTTAATTTTAAAACAATTTTGATCTTTCAATTTTCTCGATTTCAAACACAGAAAGATAGTAAAAATGTTCTTTTTTGAAACATTGTCATTTGTGCAACTTTGCTTCTAATCCACACATGCATTTATAATTTATTACAGGGTTTCAAGAAATGGAAATGGTATAACAAAACAGTAAACTAAAATCGAGCTGACAACGTCAATTTACAAGCGGAATTGTTTTTTTTTTTTAGAAAAAAGTGAATAAAACTATAATTATTTTGTGTGCAATATTTTATTGATATAAATTACATATAATTCGATTGTACAATTATACCAAACATTCTTAAAAAATTTTAAGTTTTTGGGTGCAGTGATTGTTTTTTTTTTTCAGTTTTCTTACTTTTGAAAAATATTTTTGGGATCCTGATTTGAAATAATTTATTAATTAAAACCAGTTTTACTTGTTTATAAAACAACTTTGATTTATGATTAGTTTCACCAACAAACAAACAATACATTCTTTGACCAAGCAAAAAACTGTAAACAGAACTGTAAATCTTCGTTTTAGAAAGGTTTTAAGGCTTTCCTGTTTATTGTTTTCGTCCAGCAGCTGTTTGGTTTTAATAATAGATGATTCGTTCAATAATTGACTAGAGAAGAACAGGGAAACATTCAAAAGAAAAAGTTTTTTTTCCAAGTTATGTTTTTATTAAATGTGTACTTTTTTTTCTGTCAAAAACTAGAAAACCACGCTATTTTAATTTTTTAAAATCTATTTTATTATTCAATAGTTTGAAGAAGTTCAACTAACACCTCAAACGATGAAGAATTAAACGGATAATATGTCTTCGTCTCTAACTGTTCTTGAAAAAAAAGTACATTAAAAAGTGTATTTTCAACACGACTGTACACAGAGTGTAAAGTCCCTTAACCCTCCATCAGTAATAACTCCATTTACCAGGTCTGACCTTTTCTCGCACTGCTATTTTACTATCAATATTTCTAGTGATTCGTTGAATTAACTGTACGAGAGAACTCGTAGTTAACAATCTTATGATAACTGGTAATTAGCGACAGTGATCACTACGAATTATCTGATAGTAAAAAAAAAACAAAAAAAAAAGCTGCTTGACATTTAATGCGTGATGTGATATACAACAAAATAAGTAACAAAATAAATCATGTAATTAGATAACATACATATAATTGAATTTAACGAAAATAAAACAATATTATTTGTATTTAACAACTTATTAAAATATTTTAACAAACAGTTGTTATAATATTTTTTTATTTATTTTGATGAAAAAGTTTATAGACTAAAGTTCATTTGTGCAGTGTGTTGAAGACAGACATGTTTATTGAATTTCTCCATAACGGTTTTTATCTAGTGTAGCAATTTTTTACATACGACACAAATATGATGAGAAAAAAATATAATTATAAAAAATTACTTACATGGTCAGTCACGTGGTGAGGGAATACCTCATAGCTAAAAAGTTCAATTAATTTAAATGGAACATTGCGCTTTGGAGATTAAACCGAAAACACAATTCCACTAATGGAAAATAATTAAAAAAATAGAATGAATTCCAATAATATCAATAAAAGAGAACATGTTAACTTTATAAGAATCAATTTTTTTTTAAAGAGGAAATCTTATATAGTGGCCAAACAATTTAAAATAAATTATTCTTTATTTCAATATTGTTTACCTTTATTTTAGTTCTAATTCACTCAGTTAATCATGTAGATATAGATGGATTAAGTATTTTTAAATTCAACTCAATGATATTTGGATTAAAGGTTGCTCCAAGAGGCTTATCACAGGACTAATGTACCTAAACCATTAAAGGAAATAAGTTCATTTTTTTGGGATTTAAACAGTACAGATTTATATCTTTGTTCTAGATGGATGATGAAGAAGAAGTTTGCGAAGGAACTATATGTAGGGTGGCTTCAGGAACGATACCTTCTGGAGTGGTAAAAACTGTTGCTGGCTTTATCAGTGTACCTGGGCCATATTTTTAACAGCTTCTTAGCAAAATTTATATGCTATTTTTTTTCATCTTATAAATTTATTTTAAGCCAAGCATTTGGTTTTAATTGGTCTTTTGATTTTTCTGTTTCTTTCCTACTATAGTCGCGTCAACATAAACATTGTAATTTCAACTTTTCGTACCGTGAAACCTCAAGGGGTGTTTACTATTTTTTGCGAGTTAGAATTCGCTAAAATTAATTCTGATTTAATTAATTTAGTTACTCCATTTCTTATGAAGGTATAGCAATTTTGTCGCAAGCATCAACAGACGAAGGCTTTAGCTATATTTTAGTCATGCAAGCAAATGCTATATTTTAATCTGCTTTAATAAATGGGCTGTGTGTGTGCTGATTAATAATTATTGTATGTTTAACTTTTATTGATAATTTTCTTGTTAAAATAGGTATTGTTTTGTTTTTTAATTTCGGTATACATTAAAAAAAAAGTATTGGTTAGTTTTTTTTTTAATGGTGTTAATCTATTGGTTCAGGTTAATCTCTAGTGCTCAAATTAATTGGTTTCAAATGATCTCTATGTGTCTCTAATTTTTGGAAAAAATGAAGACATGAAATGGATGAATTCAACTGTTACCTGAGTTGAACGTATACTTTTTCAACCGACAGATAATGGATCCCCGATTTCACTAAAGAAATGTTCAACTTATTACTTTTGCAAAAATTGTTCGTCAAACTGATCCTAATATTTTCCAATATGCTGTTCTATAGTTTTGTGTGATGAACGTCCTATTTTACTGATATTTTTTTTTTAAAAACACGACAAAGTTACTAGCAACGGGTAGTAATTTAGTTGTTATTGGTTCTAATTTTAAAAATGGTTTGTGAGAGGTAATCTTTTTGATTCCCGCTAGAGGTTGAACATACCGAATACTTGTTTTAGCTTATAATTGCTAATAAGATAAGGTAAGACACACCAGTGGGAGTGGGTAGCTCATTGGTAAGGCAATGGACTACCTACTCCAAAGGACCAGATTCAAACCCAACAGTGGCTGATAATTATTATCTGTTACCTGTAGACGTTGAGTCAGTACTGTGGGTTCCGAAGCCCTCCGAGTCACCCAGCCTCTTAAAATTAGGTACTCTCTTAATGGGGTAAAAATCTGGCTGTTGACCGTGATTCTGATTGTTAGGTAAAGTGAACATTGCTGTTAAACTGTCACAAAATCACAATAGAAACTTGCATGTTAATTATTTTGTCTCCCTCTACGAGGACATCAATCTACACACAGCTGAAGCCCCATCACTTAGATGTACATCTCCATGGTAATAATTCCAGTTGTAAGATCACGAAGTGGAAGATAGTACCTTATAATATCGATATGTACTGCTGCACTGATCTGGAAGGAATGCTCACTTAACCGGAACGAGAATGTTGTGTTCTAACCTAAAGTATGTTCTGATCGAATCGATGAACCTCCTGAATGAACTTCAACCATAGTGGAAAAAATTGGATGGAAACGCTTTAATAAACATGTTCGATTCTTTAGTTAGTCCTGAAAATGTTAAAAGACAAAATATCTTTTTTGGTTTAATAGAAAAAACGTTCTCATTGGCGTGGGTTTTTTTACCAATTTGAATAAAATAACAACGAATTCTTATTAAAATTGTTTTTAATTTTATTAGGTTTAAATAAACGTATAATATTAAATTTGAATATTTCTTCGATTTTTTTCATTACTTAAATTTATGATATGAATTTTATTATATTGTTGTACATAAAAGATGTATCAACGAATTTTAATTTAATACAAATTTTTATTAAAAATAAAAAAGTCATGAAATGAAAACTTTATCCTCCGCAATGGTTAAAGTAGGTTGGTTTAGGATTTGCGACCTCGATAAACTTTTGAAAATTTTCAATGAGTCCTTGGATAAGAGACACTTCCAAAGCACGTTGAGGATTGCAGACTTGAGATTGCTCTACAAGAGAGGAGGGAAGGATGAGAAATCACCTAAAGCCTATTGGCCAATATATCTCTTTCCAATTGTCAGCAATATCCTTTAGCACATGGTTGTGTACAGTCTCAGACCGATCGTCAGTGTTGCTAGCTATGTACGGCAGTTCGGCTCGACCTGTGTCAACAGATGCGTTGCTGAGAGGGCGCAGATATGTTGAACGGAGTATGGGAAATATGTTCTGTTCAACATACCCTCCGTCTTCGATAGTTTGTGATGGCTCCGCGTACTCCAGAGGCTGCAGAAGTTCGACACCACCAGAAACTTGTACTAGATACCTCAATAATAAGAGTCCTAGGGTCAGGAGCAACTACTACGAGGTAGAAGGGAAAATTAAGAGAGATCCTACTACATAGAAACTAGTGTTCGACGAGTTGCTGTGGAGCTTGAAACTTGCCACGGCCTAAGTCGAGCCTGTCTTCATGGCCAAAAGGTCTTCATGCACCAGTATCGTTGGAGAATGGTTTGTAGGAAAAAAATGAGTATGGCAGGAGCCAAGATCCAAATTATTATAGAGGCTCCACGGATATGGCTAATCCTATCACCTTGAATATTCTAGTAGAAAAGGTTAAATCAAGTGTGGTGTTAGCGTATCATGGAGTAAGAATAAGAAGATGATTTCCCGCTATTCCTCAGCTGGGGTACTTAAGGGATTGAGTGACCCTGTCATTCACGCAGGCGTTGAGCCAAAATCACACGCAGAAACAGAAGAGACCCGATACCATGCAGAGACTAGCTCTACTAAGGGTCTACAAGACTTACAGAACGGTATCGCATGAGGCGTTGCAGATGTTGGTTGGGAGTGACGCCCTTGGACATCATCTTTAAAGAGGATTTCGTATGAAGTTGAGAGGCAGGAGCTGGTATCGTTACCGTAGGGACTCCGTGGAAGGATCAGCGAGACCTCAAACCTATATATACGTTTCTGTGGGAGAGTTCTGTTTAGGAGTGTAATGGACGGTGGAGTTTTAGTCTTAAGGGCGCATCTTTTAGAAAGTTATTTAGCACCATCCATGCAAGACTGAAGGCTAATGTGGTTCTCCAAGATTACTTGGTCTCACAGAATCTAACATGGCTTAGAGCAGGATAAGTCATCCCAAACTATTGGGTCTCTCAGATCAACCGGACACGAAAAGTTGCTGGAGGAAGCTGGAAGAAAGGCTGGACCTACCGAGTGGATGTAGTTGGACTAGGTGTCGCCCCATCTTAAGGTGCTTAACCAAGTGCTGGACTGCTCTACGGTGTAAATAAGAGTTCCTCAAAAATCAAGTAGTACCCATCATATTATTTTTATAATTAGTAATATAAATTTTGAAAATAAATTAATATTATTGACAACGTAGCATGCGCAATCCTAACGCAATACTCCACTACTGCCGAACCTAGTATGCCAGAAATGTCAGGAAGGAGGAGAAAAAATAGGTTGGTTACCTGTAGATAACCTCCCTCCTTCCCCTGTATGTCAGAAATGATTAAAAAAATGAGTATAAAAAATTCTTTAAATTCTATATTTCATTCACGGCTGATGGAATATAATCACTTAAGTACCTATATGCCAAAGCAAGAGTCGAACCGTGGTAAGGTATTTCGGGGTCCAGTCCCTTATCCTCTGAACTCCTTCATTTATTAGTGCCTTACCTAATGAAGTGATCAACTCCTTCAGATATACACATGCTTTCCTTTAATTTTTTATAGTACTCATATATTGATGAGGTTATGTGTTTATAGGGGGTAAACTAAGCCTATAAACTTTCTAATCATAAAAACTAAACTGAATTAGCGGAATTAAATTTTAAGTGTAAGATTGAGTAATACAAGTTATTTTTATATTTTCAACATGGATAAGTGAGATATATACTTCAGTGAAATACAGTGAGAATGAAAAGGAGCTGAGTGATGGAACTCCATTAGACACAAACTGTAAATTACTCAAGCCACGAGTATAGTGCTGTCATGTACTTTTTTCTTCATACATGATACAATAATATCTCCGGAAATTACCATGGATCCTCAGTATAAATTTATTATTGAATTCCTACTAAATAGAAGAAAAATTTGAATCCTTTTTTTAAACCGAGCTTTGGCGTTTATCGTTCTTAAGGTGTAAATAGAGATTAAAACCTAGAAGAAGAACCTAAAAATCCATTACAATTTAATAAATTCCTCTAAAAAGGTTGTAACTGACATTTCATGAAATCTTAAAGTTGTAAAGAAAAAAAATAAATCTTAACCTTGACCAAATAATCTTCAGTTTCGCCACATAAGACTCTTTGTTGATGATTTATTACTAATTTAATTGCTAGCACCTGTAAGATTAGTTCAGAAAAAATAATTTTAGGATAAAAATTGTTTTGTTAATTTTGTTGTTATAACTTTTTTAAAGGGTCCTTCAATTATATGTAAGCTGGAAAAGCGGTGACGGCGAAAGTTCAATGTTATGAGGCGAACTGGATACGCTTATACACAACATCTAACCATATTGCAGAAGACTATATCCAAACTTCCCATTATATGTCAATTAGGAAGAGCTTAGTATAAAAATTAAAAGAATAAAAAGTGCCAAAATAGCAAATGGTTACTCGCTGTTGACATTTGAAATATCACTTTTGGATTATCCTACTTCCTACGCAGTTTCAACTATCTAAAAACTAAATGTTGTAGAGAACGAATTATTTCAATTTCAACACATTTTACAGCTGTTAACACTTAATCTACTTCGGCTATTTTACTTTCACTTAGTTATATACAGATATGATGTGGGGATTTATTACGACGGCGAAAATTTTCTAAATCGAGTTTTCGACAGAAATACACGTTCTGTGGTCCTTAGAGTCCAAATAACCTAATCTCTCAAAATTTTCTGTTTGTTTACGTGAGCTGACTAGCTCAAAAACGAAAAATCGTACAAAATTGAAATTTTACATTTAGGGTGGGTGTATGCCTGGGATATTACTGCAACTTTTTCAATCAAATCGACCAACCCGAAGCTTTGTTATATAAAGAGCTACTTTATATAATTATTCAAATTTACCAAAACCTACTTAAACGATTATGATTAAACTACAATGTACAATCAAGTGATCTTGGTATACTCTCACAGGGCTAAAATACCGAATTAAAAATTTTTATAAATATTAACCATAACAGATTTTAATAATGTCATACGTTTTTTTCACACTCCGGGTTAGACTCGTCTGGGAAATCGCAAAAAATAGCCAACAACGTCTGATCTATTCTGATTCCATTCCATAGTACACGGCTTTATATCTTTTTTTAAACTATTATATCCCAGCTGTGAAAAGTTTATAATCTTTAGTTGCACCTCAGAATACCCATAAATACAATTTTTTTTGCAAAAAAGAATACAAATTTTGGAGTACCTTTAAAGTTGATTGATTATATGAAAAAAAAAAATCACTGATTATTAAGATAAATAAATAATGAATGAATATTACATATGAACGAATTTCATAATAACTGTTTTTCCCTGGTTGTTACGGCGATAGTCTTATTTTATTTTACCGTCCACGCTTTATCAGGATTAATTATTTTTAATGCGAAAATTAAAGAAAAAAAATTAAAACTAACCCATACTAGGCTTCTATTGGAATGAAGGCTTCTACTGATTATGAATTTGAGTATACAAAGTTAAATGTTCTATAGGCACGAATTATATTCAAAATCAGTAAGAGTTTTTGTTCTAAAACCGACACGGGCCGTATCGCCTTCACAGAGATCGCTCGAACGCGGACGGTAAGAGGCCAGTAGGAAGGACAAGGTAACTGCATTAGGGCCATTATCGATCAGAGCACCATGTGAGGAGACTATCGAGTTGCTATCATATCGATGTTGGCAAACACGGATGAACAAAGGTTCGACAAACTGCCCCCTTTGGATATAGGTCACCCTTCTCCAAGGTATAACTTGGATAAGATAGGTGGTATCTATATGGATAGGTATCTTTATGACTTCACTCTCTGATCTTACCTAGTAGCTTCTCATTCCTACTCCCTTCTTCTCTCTATTCATATTTAATGTCTATTTACTTGTATACTTTTTTTTATTCAAACTTCTCCCTGTTTAATTTAGAATAATATCTGCACTTCTTGTTATTTTAAACCGGGGTATTTTATAGTTGTTAATTAATTAAAATTATCTTGATTATTAACATTGCTGTAATCATTATAGATCGATTTATAATACAATGACCTATTATCTCAAAATAGACAATTAATGTAAAGCCTATCCACAAAATAAAAATAAAATTGTAATTCAAGAAAATTAAATATGTATAGCTACAACTCATGAAAGGTCAGGTACGCAGTACTTTGTAAGGAAGTACTGTTACCAGACCAACGGTTGTAAAATGAGGTGATTAGGTCAGCCTCAGGCTTGATTACCAGATTTTTACCCAGTTAAGGGTACCCACTTTATGAGGCTGGGTAGACCCCGGAAAGATCTTGAACCCTCAGGACTGACGCATGGCAACAGTAAACCAAAAAATAATTACTGGATTGCCCCAGTTGGATTCAAACCAAGTCGTTGGAGTTAGTAACATAGTGCATTACCTATGAGCTACCTACTCCTTGTGAGTAATTATATTATTACATTTATATACATTATGTAATTGATTCTCAAAAAAATAATTAAGAATTAAATATAATTTTCAATATATTAAAAGTAAATTATCTAATTGTGTATGACATCAGTCATTTTATACAATTATCCACATTTCTGTTTTAATTAAACGAAATATGTGTACACCAATTTAGGATACATGGATTTTTTTTTATTATAATTTTTAATGCTTTGACACTGAAAAATAAGCCAAAAACTTCACACATTGCAATTCCTGAAGATTTAAAAATACTAAAAATATAGAAGAAAAAATGTAAACTGTCCCAACAACAAAAGCTATATGAGTGATAAGGTTACTAAACAGATATTTTTTTTGGATGAAGAAAACGAAAAAAAAAATAATAGACAATTCTGAATGGTGTTTACCTTCCCCGCTCTAAATAGAATGCCAAGATAAGATATATTGCTGGTGAATCCATTGTTCCCATTATATTTACGATGAAGCTCCTAGCCGCTGGAACCGCAAAGGTACTTCATCAAGGGACTGCTTCCTCCTGGTAACGGCTCAATATGGAGCTTCATCTACAGGGCGAGGTAACTGTTGGGACGCCGTACCTACTTTAGTTACTCTGTATCCTAAGGGATTTTGTTGGAGTTGCCTAGCATATAGCAGATAGCAAACGTAAATGTGTTTACTTTACGAAGCATTTAACTCGAACAAACACTACCGAACTGTTTTTACTGTCTCGCTACAAATTTTAATTTCGTGAACTGCCTGGGCCCATAATCTGTTGAGACGGGGTGTAGACACAAATAAAATGTTTTTAATGTGCTTACTGTTTTATTTGTTACGGTTATATAACATTCCATTTCGTTCCAGAGTTCCATTATCGTTTTAATTTTAATTGTTGGTTACAAAAAGTCTTAGTTTTTAGTTAGGGCTTGTCTTTTTTTTTATTATATGTGGATCCTATGTAATTCATTGTAGATTTAAACTATCAAATTTGGCTATGAATAAATTCCAAAGAATATGTACTCTCTCGTCGTCTTAGCATACATTTTGTTTTCTCATGTTTAAAACTAAATTTTACCAATAATAAATGATAATTTCCTGTTTAAAGGAGCCGACCCATAATATTATTATACATGTACATTCTAAAGGACGAAGAAAGTTTAAAGGTCATTTACAGAAGTTATTACTGGTTGAATAAAATCAACTAAATTTAAGAGAAAGGAGTTTGTCAATAAGGGGTTGGTGCTTTAACTTTTTGGCCAACAACTCTCTCTTTGCGTTACCAACGCTTCACTGGAATATTGCCAGTTAGGGCGAACACTTGTCAGATTAAATATTAAATCGCTTCGCTTTAGGCTTGGAAAGTAGCCTGCAACTTTCATTGAAGCTGAATGTATTTAGTGGTTGTCAGCAATAATTATTAAACAGTTTACTAATAAAAAAAAAATACGCATATTGTATAGTAATCAAAAATAAGAGACTTGAAACTGTTACCTCCGATTCAATTTTAGTTAACATATTGCAATGAAATCACTCCTACTGATAATTATTTCAGAAAAATATTAAAATTAAATGATAATGTTATTTATTTACACTTTCATTTAAATTCCACATCCATTTTTTTAAATATTGACTTAAATGGGTATTTGTACCCAGTAAAAGTAGTAAGTCTTAGGTTCTAAAAGATGAAAATAGTCCAAATCCATTGTGTTCTGTGGCTTCATTAAAAAATAAAACAAAATGAGATCTGTATACATAGACGTATATAAAACCAGATTGCTCTAAACTTATCAAGAGGAAACAAGATTATATTTGAAGATATTCATGGGCCCAGGCGTGAAGAGGAGCTAA
Source organism: Halyomorpha halys (assembly GCF_000696795.3). Lineage (NCBI taxonomy): Eukaryota > Metazoa > Arthropoda > Insecta > Hemiptera > Pentatomidae > Halyomorpha > Halyomorpha halys. The sequence goes on from NW_027105978.1 coordinate 518,137, forward strand.
GAAGTGGTGGAGAGATCGAGTCGAATTCACTGCTTCGACTATGTACCGGAGTAATGAATAAGATAGTCGCTAAAATATAAAGTAATATTTTTTCATGAAATAACATTGTGAAAAAAAGTGCTTACTAAGTAGAAATTCGTGATCAGCATCTCAAAAACCAAAAGAGCAAATCGTCAGATTTTTCCCCCGAAATAACATTCTAATCTTAATTCTTTTTTAAAAATTGTTAACTATATTTAATTATGCTTTCAGGATTCGGATTTGAAAATGGGCAATATTTGAGGTTCGAAACGTTATCCATTTTGTGAAAAAAAAAGTATGTAGTTTTTATGGTCTTTTGTTTTATTTTTTTTCACCGACAGTGAAAAAGGTAACATGGCCAAGATGACATGGAAAGACTTGCAAAGACTTTAATATGAGAAGCAGAATAAATAGGCTTGTAAGAATATAAAACTAAACAAAATATATGATTGTAAGGCGAAATATTCACCCTAACTACATGATCTGCTTGTATGGCAAATCGTTTACGAAAGTAGACAGTTTCAAATAGCCCGGCTCCATTATAACTTCTGTAACTAATCGACAGAATGAGATAGACAATCATATAACAAGCGGATTCCCCTTGTCAAGAATATTGAAATCCCTAAAAAACTAAAGCTAAGGGTGTTCAAAGTTATGGTAAAGCCAGGTCTGGTATAGTGCTACGAGCCTAATAGTCACCCTAGAAAGCAGAATCGAGGGATTTGAACTAGATATCCTCTGTATAATTACAGGAGTTATCTAGGATCAGATCCTTAACACATGGAGGAAGAGAACTGACAGTAAACTGCTTACAGAGGCTGGTTAGTCAATATATCATGATATTGCATCGAGATTAAGATGGGCGGGACAAGTGGCTCAAAGCAATCCCTCAGGACGCCTCTAAACAACCATGAATTCATTAAACATATCCAAATAGTATTTATACATATAATATTTTCTGTGACCGAAATTCCTATCCGTAATGTCTTTCAAAAACACAACTAATCAATATAATTATATTTGAGGAGAAGATAGTTGGGGGTTCGGTCAGAGAATAACACAATCAAGTTAAAAAACTTATTAACACAATCAAGTTAAAAAACTTATTAACACAATCAAGTTAAAAAACTTATTAACACAATCAATTTAAAAAACTTATTAACACAATCATGTTAAACAACTTATTAACACAATCAAGTTAAAAACTTATTTATTAGTGCTAACGTTTCGGTCATAATTTCTTGCCTTTGTCAGGCTGGTTTGAAAAACGACGTCCATCCAAGCCACAACAAGAATTTGGAGGAAATTTTTTAACTTGTTTGTTATTCTCTGACTGCACCAGCTATTTTCTCCTCATATATATTATCCATGGTCAACTATCTTCTCATCAGTATAATTATATTTTTTTCGGTAGGTTTTATAGACCTTGTAGACTCGAACCAGCCTTCTTCACGCCTGCCTCCCACGTAGTCTCTTGTCAACTGCCACTATAGTCGGCAGTTGACAAGAGACTACGTGGGAGTCCATAAACTAGATGGATAGGAAGAAGTGGTAAAGATCCGAAAAAGTTGTATGCAGCAAACTGGAAAGCAGTAGCCTTGTTTCGGACGAACTAAAATCGACAAGGCGTGTTAATAAAAAAAATAATTACAAAACATATCTTAACTATATATAATGCGTGGGTTTAAATAATAATTATGCGTTGTATTATGTAGTATTTAACATTGGTTTATCTTATGAATTTAAACGCTCCCCACTCCCTGCCAATGAGAATATGTTCTCACTTCATTGGTAAAGTAAAATAGAAGGAATCTTATTTGCTGGCTGAAGAATGTGGCTATCTTGTTAGCCATGGAGCTGTCTAGTTCTGCCTGGGAGCGATGGAGAGTAGGAATCCTTGAGTTAGCTAACAGGCGGCCAGCCAACATTTATTTATGACCCTGTACTTACATTACTGGCATTCCTTTGCAATCCTGAATGTGGGCTACTGGGATGAATGCGACCATCTAGGAAATTACTAGGATGCTTAATTTTAAATTGTGATTATAGTCTAATTGGGCATTATGAAGAAATAAAATTAATAGTAGTTGAAGTTTTTCACAGAACGATAACCTCTGGCGTCATATATTAACGTTCATCTAACCTGCAACCATCGCATAACTGGCTTGTTTTTAGATATGAAATAATAATAATTGGTAAATGATAATATTCAAATTGTTAATGCTCATTTAATACATCATTTATATAAATGTATTTAATCTTTGTTTTCGATATTTTATGAAAACTATATTTCATAAGACACGTTTTTATTTGATAGTTGTTAGATACATTTAAATCGTTGGAAAGTTGATAGTCGTTAATTTCAGTACCTTCTAACAGAACAGTGCTTTATAGCGGCACCCTTCTTCTAAAATAAATCTGACACAATTATCCTCAAATTACATGAATAAATAGGGAAAAGAAGAAAATAAAATGCAAATTAAGTGCCCGGATATTTATTAAAACACAATCAATAACAACAATATATATATTGGTTAATATATGACGCCAGAGGTTATCGTTCTGTGAAAAACTTCAACTATAGGCACTTTTAGAATTATATAATATTTTTAACTGGTAACCATTAATAATAGATACTTACGTAAATAAAATAATAATTATTATTATCGTAATAATTTTGCAAATTTTAAATTTTTCACGCAGAAATTTTCCATCAGGCCTTAGCGGAGAACTTTAGCCTATTGGGTGTAAGGACGCCTTATAAGTATAATCAAAGTAAGATACTTTAAAATAGCCCTATCAAGCAGTATTGAGACAAATCCATTAGCATCTTAGCAAACAGGAAAGAAAAGAAAGTCGTGGTTATAGATATTGTGATTCCAAATGATAGAAAACGATAGCAGTAGCTCAACTGTCGGTGAGGAGCTTTGGAAATATCAGGAATTGGTGCCCGAACTGAAGGAGCTGTACCAATTGGAATGCGTCCTAAGAGAGGCTCAACAAGCGGTTCTCTTAGATACAACGAGAAAATACAGATAAAATACTCGTAATATTTACTCGTCATATTATATATTTATTTTTAAGCCTAAATGAACTACAAATAGTTGGGAGAGGCAAGGAGATGAAGGTATTCTATTTCATTCTATATAACGGGATTTTACTTCTAGATTCCGAAATCATTGTAAAAATTGAATATTACCACGCCCTCTGCACCTCTGACGGGCCCCCAGCGTCTTGAACAAATATTTAAATATAGTTTTCGCTTGCTATCCATAAACATTTTTGAACGCCCGTTCTAGAACAATATACCGGAACATTTAAACTTTTGTTTTTTATTGAAGTTTTTTATTCGAAGGTCTCTAACGCCATAAGGGAAAGCCCTTGGAACCGTCAAACTTTTTAAGCCAGTACGCCCTTGCGTTTCTCAAAGAGTCCCTATCTTAGTTTAATTTGACAATTTTGTAGGAGAGTTTGTGGGAGAGTTGGCAAGTTAGTTGGGAAAAGTTTTATGCGACTTTCGACTAGTGCTTCTTGTTCCAACAGGACTTCGCATGTACTTCACACCTTGTAATATATCTCAAACTTTGCCCTGAGATCTTATCAAGCTTTTTAATTTTTTATTATTTTTACTGGATTAGGATAAATAAATTATATCATTAATTTAATAAATATTTAAAGAGAAAAATATTTTGATAATAAGGTGAAGATTATACTTTGCAATAAATAACAATTGCCTCAAATGCTAAAAGCTTATATACTTTAACAATTTTATTTTTAATATATTGAAGGATATAATTTTTTATAAATTCTGATGAAATTCATTCTTACTATAAAAATAAAATTATTGAAATAGTTTTGTTACTGTTGATTATTTAATACGAAACTTATTTTTTTATACATTTAGACGATAAGGTGAAGAAGATACTTTCTATATAAACGATCAATATTTAATTTGATATTTCTGGGCATCCCCAATCTTGCGGTAATCTAATCTATATCGTTAGCTCTATTCAATTCGTAAACAAAAATAATTGTCAGGAATGCAAAAAGTTCATATAATTGAACAATTTATTTTTAAAATAGGAAAAAATAAAATTGTTGAAGGATATAAATGCTTAGCATTTGTGACAAGTTTATTTAGTATGAATTTGATAGAGCAAATTATAAAGAATGAGATTGTCTGAAGATGGGAAATACCCCGAAATATTACCAAATTAACTAAAGATATTTTATATTGGAAGTATCTTCTTTCCCTTATAATCCAAATATATATCAAATAAACTTCCTAGTAAATAATCAACAGTAAAAAAAAAAATGTTTAAAACGTAATTAAAATTAGAGTATCTTCACATCTTAATATACTTTAATGTTATTAGGTTATCTTGGTAATATTTTTATAAATGTTGTAATTTAAGTAACTTTTATCAATTTCTGTAAAATCACCAGTCTTTAAATTATATATTTAATAACAATAATATATATTACATTTTTACTTATAAAGATCATATTTTTTGATAAAACTGACATAATTACCAATTGACTCAAAAAAATTGGCGAAGCCCGTCACCATCAGCCCGATTCAGATATTATTAGACCTATTTCCAAAAAATCCTATTTCCTCAGCCCCCTCTTCAAATGCTTCCAAATGTAGTAAAAGATATCCCTTCATCCCATTTCCCAAAATCTCTGGAGGTCAACCCAACGTACCCCTTGGGTTAAAAAAAAATAGGATGATATTTTTTTTAATTACATCAATAGAATATGTGTTTTCTTAAGTTTTGTATTAAAAAAAATATTAATTTTTTTTATACGAAATTTCATTTATTTTTTAACTTCTAAATTGAGGTTACGAAATATATGACATATTAACTGTTTAGATCTATTAGTAACTTCATAATTATAATAATTAGTTATAAAAGTTATAAAAAGTAAAAAATAAGTCAAATAATTTTATCATTCTAAACAATTATAATTATCGTGTGCTTATTATCAAACTATGTGAAATCCATATAATTTTTTTTTTTACAGTTTCATAACTAACTAACAAGTTCTCTAATTAATATGTCTGCTCGCTTTATTATTCTTTTAATAAAAATAATTATTCATAATAGTCAAAATGAAATTTTGATTACAAAAATTAAATATTATAATGATTTTAAAATATCATACTTTCAACTTTCCGTTTTTGAAAGTATTATTAAACCATGACCTCATGAATTTAAAGTGCGTTATGAATAAAGTTTTTATCGATTTATGGTAATGAGAATTGTAGGAGTCAGTTTGGCCTGGCCGTAGTGTGCAAAATGAAACGTTGACATTTTTAACCTGATCAGCAGCAGAATCCTGAACAAACTTCTTAACTTACTTTGTGGACTTTATCAAAACAAACAGAGCAGGCTTCGAACCCGCTATTTTTGTATTCGAGAAATATTTCGGTTTATTCACTTTTCTTAACTCAATATTATGAGTTCTGATTTACTCAATAGGCTTGAACCAATTTGAATGAACCGAGTAATAAATTTTTGAATTTTATTGATAAAGTACAAAGGACCGCTGATTATATTTTGCTCAAAATTTTTATAAATCAAAATTCCAAAGAAAAACTTCTCGATACCACTGGGATTTGCATAGTCTTGCTCAAAATAATTTTTTGAAGAAACATTAGGGCGTGTTTAAGGTAGGTTTATGTCAGGTATTTTATACCAACTTTTCTGGCTCATGAAATAATTTGCAATTCTCTAAACTATATTTCTGGTTTTATTATTTTAGTAATAATTTTGTTTTTAATGCCAAAATACTGAGGATTATCAAACCTTTAATTTAGTTATACAAGTACTAGTTTAATAATAATAAAAGTAATAATAATAATCTTTATTTATTCTGGGATTGATCCATTTAGAATAATTTACGGGCGTCAAAATTAGGCTTTAGAGCCTTAGACTAAATTACAAAATAGAGATGAAATTACAAGATGCCATAAAATAAAATAATACAGTGAATTTAAAAATATACAATTAAATAACCATAATTAACAGAATGTATAAGATAATGATAAAACAAATAGAATGAAACCACTTGCCATATCATAAAACATAAGATGACTTCTGATTGTAAAGAAAAAGAAAAAAAATCAAATAAAAGTAAACTAAAAAGTAATAAATAAAAAGATATAATTTTTGCTAGTGTATATATTTACAATTATAAACGAAGATCTAAGACATAAAATACAGAAAATAAATAAAGCTTTTTTGAAACTTTCAATTGTTATTCTTCCGGAATTGGGTGGACAGAAGATAGTCGAAGATACGGGATTTGAAGATTGGAAGGGTGTTAGAACTACGAATAAAGGAGGGAATATAATTTCATGGGGAAGAGGAACGGATGAGGAAAGATCTACCAAAGGCTGCGGTTCGATGGGCAGTTAGATACAAGTCTCAGGTTTAGAAACCAGCTTGCAAAAGGTTGAAAAATGTCAGACTTGATTTAATAAAAATGTCCATAAATCCAATTCGCATAAGACTAGACATAGTCTAGTATGTAGCACAGAATTAATTGACTAAACTGCAGAAACTTTTTGTGGTGTGCGTATCGCACTAAAAAACACCCTTTCGACTTCAAATTGAAATGATAGATTTTATTTATAACTAACTTCAAATATAATAACTTCTTTTTTATTCGTCGTGGCAATATTCCTCCTTAATATATCTCTTATTATTGGTTAGATAAAAATACGACGACTACTTCTACTACAACTTTCTATGATTAAAACACAAAAACGTTTCTTTTCTTCTATAATTAATTTAAAAATTTTTAAAAAAATCATATTTATCTATTGCTTACTGCTAAGATGACTGATGGTTAATTACTTCTTATAAATAATATTAAAGTTTTTTTTTGTACCTTCCTGAAACGAAACAGATTTAATTATATATACATATAACAGAGGGAATGATATATACCTGTAAATGATATATTTATACCTATGTAAATTTTCCCTTGGATTGCATTGTGGCATTATAAGGTTAGGTGCAGGATACAATGAATAGTCCAATGGTTAAGTCATGTTGCTTAGTGGATTATTGGAGGGGCTGTTCCGCTGGTAACATTAAAGTTACTTTTTGAAAATTCGATGTTTAAGCCCTGTCTGACAATTTCGATGAGTATAAAAATTCTTCATTGATATTACGGGTTTAACTATTTCTGATAAAATCGGAAACGAAGTGAAAAATTGATCATTTAAAGTGGTGCTTCCGGCTAGTCAACATATAATATATATCAATATATGATCCGGCCATCATATGGGTAAGTGAAAGTTAAATAAAATTGAAAAAAAAATAAAAATATAATTATGGGTGTTCTGTAATTTTGTAAAAAAATAAGTGGGGTTGTACAACAAGAGTTATCTTAAAATGTTGTTTATATTTATTTATCAAAAAAAAAGAAGGAAAAAGAAATGCAAAGTTTTTGGTAAAGAGGAAGAGAGAGAGGGAGGAGAAGATCGATAGTAACAATTGGAAAGGTACGCCGTAATGAGTGAATAAATCGAATGCCACTCAGGAACAACAGCCTGTTTGGAACAAAGTGACCATTCGGCTATTCACCTCAACTGAATGGGTCTCTGGTCGCGTTTGAGTCCTTTTTAATGTCAAACTGTTTGTTTTCTTATTCACTAGCCGAATCAAATAATTTATTTATTCTTTTTTACCGTAGAAACCTCTATCATATGGGAGTTTATTGATTAACCCTACAGCTACATGATTTTCATTAGCTATTTTTGAAATATTTTCTTAATGGACTTGAAAATAATTATTACCATTATGAACTTTATATTTATTCATATTATATAGTAAATAATGATTAGTAAATGTGATTAGGATCCGCCAAATGCAAAGAAAAAAATAATCCAATTAAAAATCAAAGAATTTTTCATAGGTAACAATAGATTTACACGCAATAAAACAACAAAGAAACATATTTTAAATTAAAATAATAATATCACAGCACACGCACAAAACTCAACACCACTGATAAGAAATAACCACATATACTTTAGTTTACAGTTTCATCCAATTATTGGTAACTGCTTTAATAGATTGGGGGATGATAGTTATAAAATATAAGGGAAATATCTGAATTTCATTGCAAACAGTTTCATAAAAATAAAGGAAACAATCTAAAAAAAACGGATACCATCATATTTATCAATTAAATTGCTCTTGTGGAAAGATTTGGTTGTGAATAATTAGAAAATTAAAAAAAAAATAAAATATGAAAAAGAGGCTTAAGTAACCACATTATAAATAGCATTCAAAATCACAAAATCAGATTTGATGATTTTAAGATATCAGGTAAAAAAAAGCATAAAATGTAAAAGAAGGAAAAATTAAAAAAAAAAAAAACTAGGAAAAACGTCAAATATAAAATAACTAAGGTTATTCCTGATATCTGGAACCCAATCGTGTGGTAATAGTAATTAATTGAATTATCCTCTCCCCCACAAAGTCTCTTATTAAACTTTGAGCCTTGATTTTTTCTGTTCTAATCATTGTTCAAACTACAATGTTATTAATGTAAATTAAAATTATATTATATTATCCAGATAATTTTGATTTACTTAATAATCCTGGGGCATATATTAAGTAAGTAAACACAATAAAACAAAAATACTTAGTTATTTGTTTGTTTGACTTCTTTTTTTCTGTTATTAATAAATAATTAAAAAATTAAACTAATCTCAACTGTAATTCAAACAAATGTAATTGTAAATATACCTATTAAAAATACATATTTAATTTTAGAAGAAAATGTAAGGATTAAGAACCTATGTATCCTTAACTTTAGATCTTAAGGCAATATAGGGATTAAAAATAAAATATAAAAGTTTGAAGGTGAAACAAATTTAATACTTTCACTCAAACGTTTTATCTGTTTTCTAATTTTATTTTATAAAATATATAGTAATGGGAAGTATAGAGGTCGCGACAAATTTCGAATTTTTGTTTTCGGGAGAAATACGAGTTTTGCGGTCCCCTGATTTTGGACTTCAAAGTCTCGCAAAATGGTTTGTGTGGATGTGAACAGCTTAGTTCAACAATAAAAAGTACAAAACTGCAATTACATATTTAAGGTATGTATATGCCTGGGAAGTGACAAAAACGTTTTCGAAAGACTTACTGAAAAGTGTGAATTTCGTTTTAAAAAAATGATAGTTTAGATTTTCTCGAAAATCTTATTTAACTTGGCACATTGTATATTTAACATTGAATGGTCTTCAATATTTGCTATGTCTTATTATCTGTGAAATAGTCTTACATCTGAAATAGAGCTGAAATGACGATTTTTAAAAATAAAATCCCTAAAGTACCATTAGTTTTTTTGTTTTTTTAAAACACTAAACTGTTCTCCTTGATAGAAATATTGAGAAATGAATAAATATAAAATATTTTATAATCGTATGAATAATTAAAGGGAAAATTAGGACATCCGATTCGAACGAGGAAAGCCGAGACAACCCGATCTTCCTCGATTGCATTAAGGCCTCGTTAGTTTTAGGTAAATGTTTATATTTCTGGCAGGAACTAAATTTATATTTGATATACCCACCTCTACGAAGGTGAAATACGAACTTTTATAGAAACAGAAAAATAACATTTTTTTTTTAATAATTATTTTTCCATTCCTAGTTTCAACTGTAACTTCAACACGAAGTTACCCAAACCCTCATGCAGCAACGAAAAGAGCTGACTAGCCTTCACATAGAGACTAGTTCTGCTTAGGTGTCAGATGAGGGGGTGCAGATTGTTGGCTGAAGTTACACCCCTGGACCTTATCCTCAAAGAGGATACGACCAAAAAGAACATCGATCCCTCGTGACCCATCTGTGGAGTCCTTGATACAGAAGAGCAAGTAGGGTGGATTGCACCACCATAGAAAGACCAGTTAGTTAAGAAGGACCAGGGATCTTCGCCCTGGACGAGCCGGTTTTTTTCCGTCTGGTGAAAGAATAGAATTATCCTTTTTTCAGGAAATTCAGGATGTAGTTAGTCCGACACACTTTACTTTGGGAAAGTCTCGACCACCCGGCATCGGCTCGTCACATGGAAAAATAGAGACAACGTTAGGAAGGTTGGACCAGGCTGGTGTAATTGAGGAGGCACCCGGACAGTTCCGGATCAGGAGAGCTGGACCTTCAGGATGGATGCAGTTGAATTAAATTAAGAATTTAACTTAACTTAAGATTAAGTTGATTAAGAGCACTGAGCTTACTCTATAGTTAACATGTGTAACGACTTATATAAATTAAGTGATTATAGATTATTAATAATAATATCATCATCACAGTCCTCCCCTCTTTTACTGCTGTGCGGTTGAGGATCTCTTTTATAGAGTCTGGCCCAAATGTCTCTTTCTTGAACCAGCTATCTGCTACTCCAGACAATTCCACGCTTCCTGAATGCCTCCCTTACAATGTCCTCCCAAGAGGTTCCTCTGGGTCTTTTCCCTTCCGTGCGGGACTCGTAAGTCTTCCTGGCTGTTCCATCTGGATCTATCCTAAGAAGATGTCCAGGCCATCTTAGTTTTTGCTCCTCCAGAGTGGTCTCAGCCTGTATTAATAATATATTGCATATAAATAAAAATTGAAAATAAATTGTGATATTTGCATATTTGCTCTGCAGAAGGAAAGAAATCCAAATTACCAAATAAACCAAATAACTCATTAATCTCGGGATCAAGCTGGACCGCCACCTTACCCTATCCATTCACATCTACCATGAAGTAAGACAAAAAAAATACTACCGCCTCCATCACCTACTATTCTCACCTGCTCTCTCACTTCTTTAAAATTAAAAAATTACTAGAGCATATTACGCCCAGCTCTCCTATACGGGGCGCCGCTCTTCACTTATATCCGAGACGGAAGGACACAGCGCCATTTTAAACAGTTCTGGGACACTGTGCTGCAGAAAATCGTGAGGTCTACGTCACTGAGAAATATTAAACCACCACAACTTCACGAGATCTCCGATCTACCGACTTCGCTGGAGTTTATATAACGGAGGAAGTTCTTCGACTTGCTGAAGATCAACATTAACCCGCTGTTCCACAGACTCACGCGCTCTACAGCTCCAATCAGGTGGCAACAGTGTCACCAGTGACCAATCACAACAAGTGCAACAGACACATTTTTAACCTTAGTTTTTGGTTTTAGTTATAGTGCCATCAGAGCATGCCCCAACACTTGACTCACCACCGTGAACTCAATTCAGCCCATCTCATCACTACAAAGTCACCTTGAAATGTAGTTTTCTACAGTAAAAGGAGAAAGCTTAGACCTTATACTCATTTGTATACTTTCATGAATATTATGTTTTATTGCTGATTAAAAGGGTTCTGAAAAAAGTGGTTTTGGTGATTTTTGCTCTTCTGCTGCCGCACCCCGCATGCAAGAAATGTCTGGGTCGGGAGATAAAATACTTCAGCACGAGCCCACTTATTCACACAAAACTAAGGGACGTAGGGTGGTAAATGAAAGTTTTAAAATGCGCGCACAGCACTAGATTTTTATATTAGAAACAAGGAGTCCCTCGTTAGGTATATATCCTATATCTTTGATATAGGGATATTTATTTCAATTTCGTAGGTGAGTCATACTTTGTTACGATACGAAATGATTATTAATTTTATAACAAAGAACGACTTTGGAAGGATCACATTTTTATCTATTCTCGTTTTTGAATTATTGACTTTTATTAGTTACCTTATATTTATTGATATTGCATGCTTAATTTGTTCAAAATATAATACAAATTGTCTCGACTTTATGGTTTTGTTTTATCTTATTATGTTTCGGTCGGTAGGGTTAAAGTTCTAATGAAACTCAATCCTGAAGAAAGTTAACACCAACTTAGACAATAGTGGTCTGCTCAGATTGGCCGAGAGCTGTTAGTCCCCCGGGTCTCTCCTAATCTCAACTCACCTCGGTACACGATATTACTCAATTAGTTTTTTATTTTCTTAGTTACAGCCAGTCTTTTTTCATGTAAATGAAGTTGAAGGTTATTTGATATATTTTTGGTTGCATACATTTTTAAAAATTTTAAAAAATAAATTAATATATATTTACATTTTAAAAATAGGTTTGGAGGATATACATATATTATCTTATATATAGAATAAAAAAGTATTACCAAAATTTTAACAATGTGAATTTTATTATGATAGCATAATATTTTGAGAAGATGAATAACAATGTTAATATATAATTTAAATGCATTTATTTATACTAATGGGGAATGTTTTTTTTTAAATAAAAGGAATTTTAAAAATACTTGGTTAAATTAAAAATTATTTTTTTTTTTATTTTTTTTTTTATGTTTTGAAAACCTTTAGTAATGATACATTAAACATAGTTGAGGATGTATAATGTACGCTCATAAGAATTTTGTTTTAAATTAAAGGAAATGTCATCCCATGAATAAATAAAAACGTACGAATTTTTCCCAATAGTTTCTGAATAGAAGAATTAGTTTACTTAATTTATTACAGTAACCTAATTTTACTACATGTTTTACTACTTCTATTAATTCTTTTTTTTATATTTATTACTTCAGTTTTCTTTCTAAATGATAGAATTTTAAATTCGATCTTAATTTCAAAATTTATCATTCATTAATCTTCTTTTTATTAATAATTATTTTATTAATTTATAGTTAATTTTTTTTAGTTTACCCTGTTCCTTTTTTATATCTGTTTTTTTATAACATTCTATGTACCATACATTTAAATATTTGTATCGTGTTTTCATTTAGACTCGGTAAAAATTTGCAAATTGCTGGTGCACAATGTTGGTTACTAATAAATATTCTTTTCTGCTACTCTGTGTACCATTTTTGGCCGTTGGACCGTCTTCCTACGATTATATACATATTTATTTCTTTATCCGAGAATATTTTTTATAAATATTTAATAAAAAGATTTATTATTGGACTAACGAGGTATTACAGGTTAAGGGACGAAGCGGGATCGATTCCACGAACGGTTGGAATGATATCGACGACCATAAGCCCCACCTAATCCACCTTTTCCCATCAACGCCGGCGCTAATTGTTATGTCGTGGCTTCATATTCAATTTATTTAGATTTTTAATTTATAGAGGCATTCCTGTGTGATGAATCTATATATTGAACTGTTTTAAAATACTTTGTGAGCATTAGTAGGAAATTATCGATAGGTCTCTATATGTTCTTTGTTTATATTCTTAATATCTATAACATATCAGCAGTTATTTATTATTTTATTGTTTCTTCAAATATTATTTTCTTCCTGCCAACAGTAAGTTGATAGTTAGCAAGTGGTCCAACGATTACTCAAAAAAATGACATTTCAAGCGTAAAAAAGAACAGGACATCGCAGCATCCTCTTGACTTAGTTAGAAAGGAGATCTCTCTGCCAGTTTCATTTTAGTTTCTAAATCGTATTTATGGGCATTAGCAATACCTATATATCTTTTCAGTCTATATTAGTGCTCCAGTAAATAATTATGTAGTCGTTGGTAAATAGTCCATTCTCAAGAGCTGTTTGTTGAATTAAGTTAGTATGTCGGGTTTTTTTAGTCACGTACCGAGATGCTTTCGCTATGAAATATTACGTGATATTTTTATAGAAACAAAAAATTGAAGAAATGTACGACAAACAGATTATTAGAACATTTTTAAAAGGGGCTCTTTAATTTAAATTTATCAAAATTGTTTCCTGTTTGCGAATCATCTAATATAGATTTAAAATAAGTCGGCTGTTCCCATGACGTTTAAGGTGAAGGATAGAACATACATAGAATAATAAATTATTGACATCTAACGAGCAAGAGAGTTTTATGATTGTCAACATTTATACTGACAATTGGATTTCCATTAAATAAAAAAATACTAATACAATATTAATAGAAACTAATAAACATAAATAAACCAACTCCATAAACAGGCCGAAGATTGGGTAAAATATATCAAACCTAGAGATTAGTTAAAAGCTATCGGGCTTATAAGGGAACCGTCAATAATAGATGCAAATGTGGAGAACTAAGCAAACACAATTAGCACTACCTCGTGTGCCATCCAACAATAATAAATGACCAGTTGATTTCAACAGACCCGTGGAAAATATGCAATGACTTTATGAATGTATTTATCTAAAGTTTACAGGATTCTGTTATAAAACAAATGAAATGTACTTAAATTTTATAAACTTTAAAGTTAATTCAAAACATTCTATCATTTTTAATAACATTATCACTACTGTTTAGTAAGTAAACAATTCTTTTTCGGTTTACAGATAAAAAAAACTACAAATTGGCCAAATTATGTTAAAATCTAAAGTTAAAGTGAAAAACTGTGTTAGAGAACTTCTTTTAACTGTCGTGAAATAAAAATTTGACTAGTGTTCAGTCCAAAGGCTGTGTCGTATAAGGTTTTATGGGAATAAACTTTGGGGGAGGGGACACTTTAATTGGGTGAAAACCTCAAGAAGCTACAAATATCAGTGGCAACAGCAGGGCAACTGCCACATCATGGGTCTAATCCCCAACAAGTTGGAACCTGAGGACTCTCTGGGGACCTAGGTCCTGTCCTCCCTGAGTCACAAGCCATAGATCGGAGAAGAAATCAAGCTAGAAGCAGTAAGGAGAGCGTGTGGAGCGGATGGAAGCGCCCAGCCTGGAGGTCGGCACTCATTTCAGCCTTAACACAGAACAAGTGACCAATCCCATGAGGCGCTCACATCTAATTAGAGCATTTTATATATTATTTGGACTGCCTGGAGGCTCATCGTTATCATTATTTCCACAATCTCAGCAACAATTGGCATTCATTTTCCAACCATCTAAATTTAATTAATATTATATAATCTTTTCGGACTCCCTCCTCCACACTATATGAACATTGAATCAAATCCATATTCTGTTGTCGAAGGGTTTCTAACAGTTCTTCAGAGAATCTTCTAAAAGTTTTTGAGTAGCTATCTTCTTCTTTCTCTTCCTCTTCGAGACACCAACGCAGTGGAAGACTCCAATTGAGCACTGGCAATGTTCCTGCTCAGTCCCTAAATTTTAGCAGAGGTTTTGCCTCTCCCAAGTTTCTGTTACCCCTATCTTCTAAATATATTCCTAATAGAACATTCTTGGTCGAGCGAATTGTCTTTGTCTTATAATCATCCATTGTCATCACCAAATTGTTTGACTTCATCTATTTGACGATCGTGTCCAAACCATTAAAGTTGTCTGTTTTTCATGATTGTTTTCAATGGAGATACCTCTAATCACTCTCAGATCCTCTTGATCCAGTCATCGTCTCATCTTGTTTTTCGCTTTGCTTTACAAAAGTATTTTATGTCAGAACCAGTAATCTGGCTGACATGTCTGTTGATCGTTTCACGTAATTGATAGTCATTCCTTTTTGTAGCAGCTCCTTCTAGCCTATCAGTCTTACAGCTTTTTCCATCCGCATCTTCCAATTTCTTATTGGACATATGGTGCTTGCATATCTCATGATTCTGATGCTTTAATTTGATAAATAAGGGGCCATATGTAATCATATATAACTGCGTGACTATACTTGGCGAAATTAAAAAAATTAATTTTAATTACTTCTGCATGATTCTTTATTAATTTTGATGTGTTGAAGAATTTTGAAAATCATGTTGGTTCTAAGATAAATCATCCAAGAAATATATAAAAAAAAAAAATATTTTCTTTTTTAAGAGGACATCAAAATCGTTTTATATATTAATTTTTTATTCAAGGTACTCTTAAAAGAAGAGCGACTAAATAAGATTAAAAATATATAAATATGTTGAAATCAAATATAATTTAATAATTTAAATATATAATATAATGTGGTTATAAAACAACATACATAATACTCATTTGTTCTGAAAAATAAGAAATAAATATACATTTGTTATTTACTCTGATGAAGATGAAGAAACTGATGGAATTTGAAAGTAGAAGGAGGAATTCAGTTGATTGGTGCGTCGATGTTCTGAAGTTGAAAGTGGAGACAGTGATGTTTGAACGGAGGAACTTTGCTGTACGGTAGAAAGGTCAGAGATGTAGAGTCTGGTTTTAGGGTTAGCCCATTACCAACTTTATGGTTAATGCTTTAATTTGTACTTTAGTGACAGTTTCAGCTGGATTAATCCCACCAACTTTTTATGTCCAGCTATTAATCAGAATTATGAATTTTAGCTATTTAACAGGCATTTAACCATAACATGTACCATCTAATTTACAGGATCCTACCGCATAACGAATAAAAACACTTTAGGTACACAGTGGGAACAAACAGAAATATTTAAAGGATTTCAGGCTCAATAAAAATAGTATACCCATTTACTATTTGAGTTTTTTTGACTGCACCCGGACCATATTCCATTCAGAAATATTTAAAGATGTTTTTAATATATTTGTTATACATGATTCATAAAACAATAATAATAATTGCTTATCGAATTCAAAGGTTCGGTGCTGATAACAACAATTGGTGCAAACATACATCTTTCTAGTGATGCTTAACCAACAATGTTTAAACCTCAATTGTAAATCTTAAAAATCAGTCATGACGCAATCAACCTTACCTTTCGGTTCACGCCTCGGACGTTCACACTTCGGTTCAGTGTTCACTAACGTTTTAGGGATCTGTTTGTTACTAAACCCTTCAAAGTTACACGGCCGTCTTATTCACCACAATGTTATAACCTAAATTATTCTTACTCAGTACAGCTCCAGCAATTCGTCGTTGTATAGCCTACTAAATTCTCTAGTTATCTCATTCTTTTTTAATCCGAATATTTTATACAATGGTTTATGTTCAAAAACCTTAAGGCGCTGTTTTCATCTTTGTGTATTAGCCCACGTTTCGCATCCGTAAAGAACGGTGGAAAGGATGATATTTTTATAATATAAATCGTATAAACCGTAGGCAAACAAGTGAAACGTATTTAGCCAAGATTTTATAGCTCTGGGTAATTTGTTTTTCCAGTCTAAAATTTTAAAAAGATTAAAATCAAAATAATTATTTACTCTCATAAAAAACTGCTTATAAAAAGTGAAACTGATATTTTCATAACATTAATTTTTTAAACATCTCAAAACTTCAATTTTCGACTGAGTGTATTCCACTTGTAAATCAACGAAATATTAGAAATAAAAATGGTTCAATATAGTGTACTTGGTTAAATAAATATTCGTATCTTGGAAGTAAATGACTCTAATTTACATTTTATTAATTTTAAAAGAAAGTGGAATCTATTTGGACAGATATTCCCTCCTGAAAAGTATACTTAGCATTTTCTTATCATATTACTTACCTCACAATTGGTCTAAGCCATAGACCTCTCTAAACCTCTGAGTAAAGAAAAACAATTCTGAGGTAAAGGAAAGGAAATTATTATTTTTTTTACGCTATAAAAACATACATCGATCTTCCTTTATGAAAATCGGTTTCAGTTTTTCATATTCATTTTTCTGATTTTGAAATTTCGAATATTGCTGCTCCAAGCCACACAACTGATCTAGGAAATAGTTTTCTGTACTTCTAAGTTGCTCATAAACTGCTAAATCAAGATGATAAATTGGTGAAAAATTGATACAATGTCCTTTGCCTCTGGTATAATATTTAAAAACACTTTCTAGTTGTGAGTGATCTGATAAACTATTCAGTGATGTGTGTTTCAGAGGCATGACTCAAGGTACCAAGAGTAGAATAAAAAACAAGGAATGAGTGATAGATTATTCATGAGAGCTGGGGTTAGTGCTCCGATGGCGTGCCCACTGGGCGTTACCCAGTCGGCCAAGATACTGCCCGCAGGCTCTTTGATTATTTATGTACTAATAAGTAAAGCACTCGGGATTAGGAAACATGTTTCAACATGCAACCAATATATAAATTTAATAAATCTATTTTCGTATTTTAAGCTCATGATTGGCTAATTGTAACGCTCTGAGGCCCATATACCGTGCCACTTTGAGATTTGTCATATTTTATATTGACTGAATTTTGCATTTGGCTATGCGGGGTTTCCAGTTTTTGTACCCAGTTTAGTCTTCACATACATGTTCCTTATTGACCACCATCTTTTTCATCGTTGCCAAAGCCAAGTCGTCTCCGAGGTATATTTTCAGCCTCCATCCTTCTCTGGTTCCCTGAATGATGGTTGGATCATCTGTCTTCCAACCGTGAATATAGCCAACTAGAAGTTTTCTTTGACTAACAATTTTCTGTTACGATATAAGTCCAATTTTCTTTGACAAATTAGCACTCACTGCCTGTTTACATCCGGACCTGGTCGTCCTATACTGCAGGAGTCCCGATTTTATTTTTAGATTATGATAATTAAAATTATTAGTGTGGATAAGGGGGGCTGAAAATTGTGAGAGACTTTCTGATTACGAACACATGCATATATTTCCTTATATTTCAAAAGTATTAATCCCTGGAGGGGCAGATGGAGTTAGTGTGTTAGTCTTCTATGTAATTTAATTATATGAGATGATTAACTAATAGATATTATGTGCTTATCTGGTGACGTCTTCGCCGCCGCGGTGACGTATCCTAGCCGCTTCCCTCGTCTAGGTGTGTGGTCGGTGAAATGGTGAAAACCATGTATCTTCGCCTGGTGTCAGAAGAGACGTCTTCTTCCTCGGTGACTGGCCAGCGTGTCCTGGACTCTGGCTTGATGGTAGCGGCAGGCCAGGTCCTAGCTTGCATGGTGCTTAGGCTGGGGCGGCATTGCAGTCGCAGTTTCTTCGCGGCCTTCCGGTGTCCGCGGCAAAGGGGGCATCAGAAAATGGGACCCCCGACCCCGACTTTACATAAATCCAAAATAATTGTAAAAATCGGATTACTTAAATCCGACACTGCCTCATAAGCATAGTGGTTCTTTTACGTGCCTCGAACCTGGGCTAGCGTAATGTTTACATACGTACATTTTTTGGCAAACTGTACCTTTATGGAGACATTACGTTACAATGTAAAATTTATGGCTTACTTACGGAACAGAATTCTATATTGAGATTGTTTTTTGTCAGATGTTTAGCAGAGAACTGTAGTTTTCGCTTACTTTAATTACATTTGAAAAATTTAATAAAGTATATAACATGTAACCAATTTTTCTAAATATAAACCGATAAAATAATTTCAAGTTTTCCCAAGACTTATTTTTAAAAGTTTTTATTAGACCGGTGATTACTTAAACATAACCATTTATACCCTAAATCAATGAAGAATTTTGATAAAGAGCTTAAGATAAAGTATACCACATGTTAGTATTTACCACAAATCGTGGAGACAGTTCGAACAAGTATTAGCAATATAAACACGCGTTTTAAGGTATCATGAATCTAAATTTGCAACTCTTGCTGTTGGTCTGTCTATATGCAAGCAACCTAGCATAAGAACAAAAAATTGTTTGCAAATGCAATTAAGTATTTAAGGTATGGATGTTTTTCGCTATAGTCGACTTAACGGTAGTTTTGCTTTATAATATAAATTTTAAAAATGTCAATCATTTTCTCGAAACTATTCTCGCTGAGATTTTATCAAATTCATTAAATCAATGCACGGATAATGTTCTTATCGTCATTGAAATAATCTGTCAGAGCGTAAATACCGAATTTTGAAAGCCTTCCTCTAAAGAACCTTAATTTTTGTTAAAGCTGAAATAATTAACCATCTCTTAATGTAAAAGAATTTAATAATTAACTACAGAAAAAATGAAACCATTTGTTGTTAAAAAATTAAATACAATTTTAGAAATAAGAGTTGCAGTATAGATGTCTAATATAGTCTGGGTAAGCTGATGATTTTTGAAATAGTTATGCCTGGCATAAAAACTCGTATAAGGTAATAAAGAACGAGTCGGAGCATTTAAATAAATATGCGTTACAAAACGAATTAAATTATTATAAACTTTTTTAATGATATCATTCATCAATTGTCATTAAAAATTTCGGTTCATCCACGTTCATGAAGAAAGGTTGCTCCAATTTTAATATTTAGGTCTTAAAATAGGTTTTAAAATTCCAACTTAAAAATACGTCCTAAAATTTAAAAATCGCTCTTGAACAATTTTCTCACATTTCACATATAAGAATTGGATTTTCTTTCAAAATTATAACTTTCATGTAACAGAACTTTTTTCTTTTGAAAATATGAGAATGCTTTCATCACAATAGTTTTTTTTTACTTGACCTCTATATAGAAATTTACTAATGGGGAGTATAGCTGTTTTTAATAGTAAAGTAATTACTGTTTAATTTAAGTTGGATGATAAGTTAAAAGTGTATAGTGCCTACTCCGTGCCCGATTTATTAATTTAAAACCCAACCCTATTTTAGCTGGATCGTCAAATTTTGGGGAATCTGTTAGCAAGAACGATAATATCTTCTTTTATAGAGAAGTTATTACATAATTTGACACTGGTGAGAAATAAGAAATCAATGGTGATGGCACAAGGTTTTGAGTAAACCTTATATTTACAGAAAATATATTTTTCAGTTTTATATGTAAAAAATGTTTGTGGATATTTTTTTTTTTTTATTGATAACTTAATTTAGGTCATCATCATTGATGTAGACTTTAATTTTCTAATGGGTGTAACCGTATAGCTCTCTAATCTCCCCATTCTTTAATGAAGTTCCGCTAGTTTCGTTGAAAAATGAGTGTTTGATTTTATTAGCATATTTTTTAACCAAATAAAAATATAAGAATAAGTTAAAAAGAGTTTATATCATATTGTTTTAATTACATTCGAAATAAAATTCAATAAACAACCTTCATCCCCGGGACTATCTACTCCCATAAAATAGCCACATTTTCCGATATTTTAACTCTAATTTTGTAGTATTAATAATGAAAAAAAAATCATTTAGGTATCTGGTAGCTTTCAGATTTTAAAAATAAAATTTTGCATACCTCCATATGGATTTCGACTTGTATTTTGATCATAATGGAAAATTGATTGATGTTTCTTCACATCTTTAGGCATTTATTCATATTTTTATATATATATATTTTTTTTTTTAGATTCACGGTTATGTGACAGTCGTGTTAAATGAAAATGATATTTCGAATGAAATATTCCTTATCGAATATAAAAACTTTTAAAAACTTGTTATTTGGGGAATAACAGAACACGATAAATTCGTTTATTACGATTCTGATGATTTATAATCATATTCATTATCTACATTCTTTTATTTATTAATTATTCTTTATAACATCCCTTACTTAGGTATGGAGAACCAATCACGATTTAACCAAAAACGATAATTTGTTTTTTATTTCGTCTTAAATTGTCCATTAAAACGTAAAGGGGCTTTCGCTAATCAGGCAATCTACGATTCACTATAACAAATTTCATATTGTGCATATTACACGACAATAATTCAACAACACAAATTCAACTATCTTAACATTACAATTTTCTATAATTTCAAATTTTATAAATTAATCTGATCTGCTAATTTGGATTTCCAAAACTACTATTATCATTATCGGTGTCTAATGATAATAAAAATACTAAATTCATATTTAAAATAATGAGAAACTATTTACTCCAATTAAGGTTAACCAGATATTACTAATGACCAATATATTACCTCCATGCTAAATATTCCATAGCTTATTATTGTAAATTGTAGAATGCCTGATGATGGTGCTATGACCCGAAACTTTGTAATGAATGAATTAAGGTAAAATAAAAGAAAGTTATTATGGAATAATTATTCACTTCACCTCATTAAATAATTTTACAGTTATCCCAGTCAAATGAAACCTAAATTATTAAAATGAATTTTCTTATTAAACCAATCAAATCTATGTATAATAATTATAATTTTAAGTTTTCCCAAGACTTATTTTTAAAAGTTTTTATTAGACCGGTGATTACTTAAACATAACCATTTATACCCTAAATCAATGAAGAATTTTGATAAAGAGCTTAAGATAAAGTAT